>NW_027448810.1:0-47534 GCF_030867145.1 Opisthocomus hoazin
TGTCCATAGCAGTCATACGATTTCTATATAGAGACTGTGTAAAGTTTTTTGAAAAAAGTGATGGAAAGAATACTTTTAACTTTGAGATCAAAGGGCAAATACTAGACATCTCAGGAATTATGTACAAGTTCCGGTCTAAAGTAAAATTACAAGTTAAAGAAAAAAAACAAACAAAATGAAAACCAGAATAACTCATACACTAGATGTCAAGATCTGTTCTTTAGAAATTGACTTAGGACTTTATGAATGTAATCATGAGTATTCTTATTTTCTTTGCAGCAGTTTAGTTGTCTGGTATAGTTCTGTGTTCTGTAAATTTGAGACTGATTCCTGTCTTACTGATATTTTAAACATACAGTTAAGATTACTTGTCTTTGATGTAATGCCCTTCACAGTATGAGTCTTAGCAAAGATGTTACATTAATATATATATAAAAATATATTACTTTATGTAAAATAATTTGCTCCATAAATGATTTTCATGAACTGTACAATTTACTATCACTCTCTAAAAAAGTGAGATATTTTCGTTGTTGAATTTCAACACCAGCAGTCTGCAAAAGGCAAAGATATGCTGAGTAAAATATGTGGAAAAAATTAACCTACACACAGAGTCAATGAATCATGGGAATGTTGGTGCCAGTGGACTCTGGCAGGTCATCTAGCCCAGTCCTTTAATCCAAGATGTTATTGCCAATACTGTTGTAAGTCAGCCATGAATTCATACAACTGACACTTGAAAACTTCTCGAGAGTGTCATAACTCCTTTGGCAAGCTCATTGCACTGTACAGTCTTCATCATGAAAATATCTCTTCTAACTTTCAATCTGAACTTCCAAAGATGCAACTTTTTGCTGTTGCTTCATGTTACATGGTCCAGAACTAGCTATAAAATTTTAGCTTCATTGTCTTTGTAACTGTTCTATAGACATAGGTGTGGAACCTAGGGCTGTGGAGATGAACTTGTGTGCCAAGATGTGTTGTAGATACTAAGTTGGGACTGAATGAGTCTGAGGACAATACCCTAAACAGACTTTGAAAAAGGGAAATTTTCCCATTGCCTGTATTCAGTAGGAAAGCCAGTGGTTAAACCTTTATGCAGTGAGTTGAGTTTAAAAGTACATTAACAAGTATAGCAAGAATTGTTTGGATGAATTTCTTATGATCTTTCTAGACGTCTCACAGGAAAATACAGGAAGTTTTAAATATGCTTTAGGGAAGCAGATACATGTATCCTAGACCTTTCTTCATGTTATCTTAAAATAGATGACAGCCTTAAATCATATGTTGGAAGGCTCTGAAACTTTATAAGTACACGTCTCAATATCCTTCACTGCTGTATGTTCACACAACTTTGAGAAAAACATTTTTCGTGTTCAAAGGCAACTCTAACATCTACCAGTGTTTGCCTATGCCAGTTAGTTTCAGGTCAGTTAAAAAGACAGTGTGATATTCTAATCAGCAACAATTTTTGTGAATCACAGAATCACAGAATGTTAGGTGTTGGAAGGGACCTCTGTGGATCATCTAGTCCAACTCCCCTGCCGAAGCAGGGTCACCTGCAGCAGGCTGCACAGGAACCCGTCCAGGTGGGTCTTCAATATCTCCAGAGAAGGAGACTCCACAGCCTCTCTGGGCAGCCTGTTCCAGTGCTCCATCACCCTCAGAGGGAAGAAGTTCTTCCTCATCTTCAGACAGAACATCCCATGCTTCAATTTGTGCCTGTTGACCCTTGTCCTGTCGCTGGGCACTACTGAAAAGAATCTGGCCCCCTCCTCCTGACACCCACCCTTAAGATATTTGTAGGCATTCAATAGGTCCCCTCTCAGCCTTCTCTTCTTCATGCTAAACAAGCCCAGGTCCCTCAGCCTTTCCTCATAGGACAGATGCTCTAGTCCGCTCATCATCCTCGTAGCCCTCCGCTGGACTCCCTCCAGTAGCTCTTCATCTTTCTTGAACTGGGGAGCCCAGAACTGGACAGAGTACTCTAGATGTGGCCTCACTAGGGCAGAGTAGAGGGGCAGGAGAACCTCCCTTGTTCTCTTCTTAATGTGTCCCAGAATGCCATTGGTCTTCTTGGCAGCCAGGGCACACTGCTGGCTCAGGGTCAACTTGTCGTCCACCAGGACACCCAGGTCCCTCTCTACAGGGTTGCTCTCCAGCAGGTCAGCCCCAAGCCTGTACTGGTGCATGGGGTTATTCCTCCTCAGGTGCAGCACTCTACACTTGCCCTTGTTGAAGCTCATCAGGTTCCTCTGTTCCCAACTCTCCAGCCTGTCCAGGTCTCACTGAATGGCAGCACAGCCTTCCAGTGTATCCACCACTCCTCCCAGTCTTGTGTCATCAGCAAACTTGCTGAGGGTGCACTCTAACTCTTCATCCAGGTCATTGCTGAAGAAGTTGAAGAAGAGTGGGCCAAGTACTGACCCTTGGGGGTCATCACTAGTTACAGGCCTCCAACTAGACTCAGTGCTGCTGATGAGAACCCTCTGAGCTGTGCCATTCAGCCATTTCTCAGTCCACCTCATGCATGATTACATGACTTCAGCAAGCTATGTAAACAGGTATCTTGGAAAATAAAGATACATTTCCTGGTATAGGAAGGGGGTCAATTTCTTACTTCTAGCTATGAAACTCATGAACTTTAATTGCACAAATGTATATTGAAACCTCAGTCCAGCTGCTAATAGAGTTCACATTTCAAGATTCGTTGAAAGATAGCTTAAAAGTTGGGTTATCAACGTACTGTCTGTTAGAAGAAGTGAAACACTGTGCTCAGGCAGGATATGTTTGATTTCATTCTCTTTCTTAGATGACAAGAAAGGCATTCCCACCTTGAACAGCATACTTTTACTGGGATTCAGAAAACACTTGCTAAAAAAATCTTACTAGAGAAATTTTAATTGCACACGACAAAGTGATTTCAGGCTCTGTCTCAAATCAGTATTAAAGAAGAACCACTGAAAGTCAATAAAGCTTGATAGTGTTGTGTATATTGCACTATTCTTCACTAATCTAGCATTTTTAGCACTGGATGATGCACTGTTATCCAGGGAGACCAAGCTGATTTACCCCCTTGGGTTCTCAGGCCAGAGGCTGTGAAAACTTTCAGCTAACATTAATCTTCCTTAGCTCCCCACTGATTTCCTTCAACTCTCATTCCTGGGGTCTTTGTTCTATTGGAAAAAACATTACACTCAGTGCACGACAGAAGAGATGGGGAGTAAATGTGGTTTAACACTAAGGATTTATTCCTAGGTTACTCTGACCTACCTTCATTTCCCTGACTTGTTTCATTACTCAGTCTCATAAATAATTAGTGGAGGTGAAAGAGATCGTGTCTTGGAGCATGAACAAACAACTGTGAGGGAAAGGATGGCTGTATCTCATGATGAATTAATGGCTTTACAAAATCATGACTTCAGTTCACTCCATTTTACTTGTCACAAACATGTGCCAAGAAGGCACATAGATCAAGAACACTGTAGAATATAGTATGCGAATTTGATTTCTCCCACCTCTTAGAAATTAACGCCATAATCGTAAGACCTTTTTCAAACAACAAGTGTGATTTCTGTGGAGCATTTTAACTCATATCCTGCAAAGGATTTAGTCTGAGAGTTTTAGAAATACAGCTGGGAAAGAAAAGTCATCCTTACGTATTTTGCACATGTATACGTTCTTATTTCAAGAAAATTGAAAATCTAATGAAATTGTATTTGCTTTTGTTATTTATGAATTTTATGAATTTTTCAAAATATCTTAAAAATGCTTCATGTGGAAAAGGTCTGTTACTTCCCTTTCTGACACGTGTGGTTTCACTACTCATGCTGTTCGACACCTTCCCTGACTGTTGTTTGTAGGTCTTTACAAGAAAACAGAAAGAATTGAAAATATATTATTAACTGAAGTGTGACACAGATATTTGCTTCCTAAGTCACTTTCTGTTCATTTATCTCTTATTCTCAAAAGAGATTCATGCAAAGGAATTAGAGCTTTGAGCACCATTCATCTCCACCCTCCCCCCCCCAACCTTTTTTGACTCTTTACAGTTGCTTATCTTGGAGAGCAATGGTTTGTTCCCATAGGAACGAACAAACTACACCTTACTAGTTCAAGCATTACCAGCAAAAGCTGCTATTTTCCAAAGCAGATAGGCATTTTTTCTGTACATAAAAAAGCATGATGAAGAATTTTCACACTTCTTTGGGCTATGGTCAGTATTCTGGACTTTTTCAGCTATGTACTTCCAAATCCTTGAAATACCTGGCTTTTCAACACGAGATAAGGAAGCTATTACAAGGGTCTATATCTCATGCATTAAATATTACTGGACACATCTCTTTAAATCCAAGGTTACAACACAAACAGAATTGCTTAAATATTTATCTGACATATACACTTTTTATCTTCTGCAAATCATGAAATTTTATGTGAACAAGCTTGTTCTTAAGACAAGGTGAAGTTTGGAAACTATTTATTACAATGTAATATGAGATTTCTTGAGTGTCCTAGAAGAGAAATAGTAATTCATGTCTCAGGTGTGATAAAACAGGGTAAAAATATATGATGTACTTCAGCATTACTTTGCAGATTAACTCTAAAGAAATTACGGCAAAATGTTTTTACTCATAACATATTCATAAAGGAAATAATCTCTGACTTCTGACTTCACTATAATTTAAAAACTGATGTCTCTGCTTTCCAGCATGTTCTACTTCCTGATAATTTTTCATCATCCATATGTCTGTGACGTGAACTTTTGAAGAGTTCTACTGTTTTTCATGCTCAGCATTAATACAATTATCCTCTTGATCTCCCCTGGTGCTTCTGATCATTAACCTTTCTATCTGACAGCACTGGAAAGAGAAAATGATACTCATCAACACCGTATAAATGCAAGGAGTAATGATCCAGTATTTCAGTGTAACTTTGCTATTATAATCTAAAATTTATCTCAGTGACAGAAGCCAGTGAAATCATCTCTACAGAGACAACAGTTTTTCTGGGTTTTTTTAGAGTTCAGACAGAAACCGAAAGCTATCAAATATTTCTGTAGGTTGGAAAGGTTTGTTTGTTGGAAAGGTTAACAGGAAAAGCTTTTTTTCAGGTATGTCTGGAGAAGCGGATCATCAGTGAGCTGTGATGCATTAGGATGACTCGTGTGAAAAAGACTAAGAGCGTAAATATAAGTTATAGTGAATGAGATTAAGTGTTCATCTGCTCTGTTTCTGATAGCAGTGAATGTCTAGAGAAAAATTATAAAAGCTGAGGTGTGTACAAAGTGATTTTGTCTTTGTCATTGCCTACCCAGTTTTGGTAGGTTTACTACCTAAGGTTTAGTGACTCACTCCCTCCATATTCACCCAGGCTGTTGGGTGTAATGATTCTATCCTTCATCATCTTGCCTAATCCCTTTTCTGAAATCCTTATATACTTTTGGTTTCCATGGCATTGTATGACAATTAGTTTTGCAGTGTCTTTATGCATTATGGGAAAACATACTTGTCAATGTTTTCTCTATCTGATAGTTTCACGGACTGCCTTCTATTTCTTCTTTTGCCTTCTGATGAGCAAGAGGATGACAGATTTTTATCAGGATGGTATTCATCGACAAAGAGGACGAACTAGTAAGGATATGGTGTTATGCGTCCTACTTCCACAGTGTCTAAAAATAGAGCACACAAACCATCAGCAGTGTAAGGACAGGCTGGCAGTAGTGGTGTAGGAGAGTTTGTTATGGCACAATCTTTTTGAAATCGTTCTGCAGCATTCTTTGTTCTAAACAAACTCTGTGGAAGCTGCCTTGCAGGGTCCAGTCATTTTCAATAAGATAAAAAGCATGACTATGAAATATTTCTCCATGTAGTCCAGAACTTTTTTCTGGTTTTGTTCATTGAGTATATAAAAACACTGCCCAAAAATAATTGAAGCACAACCATATGATTGCCTCGGCTAAAAAAGTAATGATTGTGTGGTCAAGGAGAGGAGACCCATTCTCATCCTCATGTGGAGTCTCCAGATAAACTCCTCCGTTCCTGATGGCTGCAGAAGTTCTGTCAGCAGAATCAATACTGCATCTTCAGCTACTCTGAGAAGACACAGTGATTTTGCTACAGAACAAGGTCTTCTAGTGAATAATATGTTGTCAGCTAAAAGCAGTGTTCTGTCTTATCACATGCAGTCATACCATATCTGACTACTTTTTAGCAGAAGCCACAGTTAACAACAGCACAGCTTCACAGAAACTAAAAATCCTAGTGTTTCGTTAACACAGCTCATGCATCTTCCAGCCTAAGCACTTAGTACTTGAAAAGGAACAGAAAAAACAGGGTCTAAATATGGAAGAATGCTAAGCATGACTTGACATGTACTACTTGTTGTCTTTCACGACAAAATATTGCCAAGCTAACTTGGAGCTGTTTCAACTTAAATGCAGAGTCCACTGAGGGCTATCTGTCTTTTTTCACAGAATCACAGAATCAGGGAGTGGTAGGGGTTGGAAGGGACCTCTGTGGGTCATCCAGTCCAACCCTCCTGCTGAAGCAGGGTCACCTACAGCAGGCTGCATTTCTCACTAAGTGGCACTGTCAGGCATCATACCAAACTGGCTGTACATATTAGCCAGATTGTTATCAGGTAGAGCAAACACTGACCCAAATATCTTTTTTTTTTTCCTTCTCTTTTCTTTTTTTCGCCTCTCTGTTTTCTTCTATTCAGACATTGAATTTTACGGGGCACGACAGAGGAATTATGAGACCTATCTACAAAATCAGTTAGAGAAATTAATCAGTGGACTTTTCAACTTTTTTTGACAGTTATATATATGTACTTGCTCTTCTGCTCTACAGAAAAATGGTGAATAGAAGTTTTATTTTAATATATTTAGTTTCCAGCTACTCACAGCTTTTTAAGTTGCATGAAACAAAAAACTGTTCAAATTAGACAGCCAAAAAAAAAAAAAAAAAAAGTTCAATCCTTCTTTATGGAATAAATGATCATGAAATCACCGTAAGGTGAAAACTATGGAAAAAGTTATTTTAATTAAAATGCAATCTATTTATTTTCCTTCATTACTTAGATGAAATCATTAGGAGTTAAATCAGCATCTACTGTCACACACAAAGCAATGCAATAACAAGTTACCATAAAAATCAGAACTCTATAATTAAGGAGGAAACAGCTTCAGAACTAATATTTTTTATCATTATATTTTCCTTCCTTTTTTTTACTTTGTTTCTTCTTGGGTGTTCAGCTCCTGGAATAGATGGAATAGGGGATATTTACCTGCATATTCTACTGAATATTTCATTGTAAAATAAATTTTAATTTTTTTCTGTAATTTGTGCAAATTAATGATGACAAAATAATTGCAGCATGAAGATTCTAGTTTTAAAAATATATGAGAAAGAAACTTTAAACAAATAGTTATCAATAACTGTGATAACTGTACAAAACACAGATTTGAGGTATGCTGATTCATTCATTTAGCAGGGCCAAACTTCTGTTTCAAAATCCTTCCTCTAATCCTTGATGCTTTGTAAAAGAAAATAGAAATCAATATTAATTCCATCTGTGACAAAGTGGGAAGTAAACATGCTGTTTATTTTCATCTGTTTGAACATGACCTATATCTCTTTGCAGGTAGAAAAAAATACATTTAAAGGTGGGAATTAAACAGTACAGAGTTATTGGGAAATGTATGTTGAGTGACAGTTTCTATCCACTTGTGTCATTTGAAATTAACGCCTTGGTAAATCAAAAAATCTCCGATACATGGGGTGAAAAATGTTAGCTTTCCTATATAACACGGACCTCCTACTGGGTGAACAGGAATTCCTCCCCACGCGCTATCTCCGCAGATGAGGAAATATCCTGATGGCAACAGAAATCCCCCTGACGTGTTAACCGAAAACTTCCCCATAGTGTTTAGTGAAAAATTCCAATGCCTTGAATTCTCAGTTACATTTTGATAACCTATAGTATACTGTCTTTCACCTTGGCTATGCAACCAAAGAAGCCACGGATCTCCGAACTCAATCACTCCTGTGCCATTCCATGGCAACCACTGTGATTGCTGCTGCAAATCACTGCAGTTTGGCTGGTTAGACACATTTGCCCATTGAGCGGGTGCCATGGAACCTAGCAGCTCTAGCTCTTGCAGAGGAAGTGAACTAGAATGATTTAAATGTGTTACAATCCACTGCTGTAAAAAGGCACTCTGCATCACTTGCACATCACTACTCCACGTACTTTCACCTTTCTCTGACCTACTTTGCCTGGTTTTGTTATACAACTCGTTCAAATTGTTCATACTCTCATTCACAAAGTCCTTGAACTCATCCTCATTCATGACAGGATAACCAATCAGGCATGTGCGAAAAGGATCTCCTGGGGTAGCTAAAGAAAGACAAAAATCCATCTGACCTGTTTGATTGGCCCAGGTTACCCACATATTCTGTCTCACATCAATGCGATGAATGGCTCCTGCATTCTCAACAAATAGGCAAAGGCATATCATTATCCATAGCGCGATGGCTGCTGGCATCCTTGTCTCTTTCCAAACCGTGGTAGACACCGTCTCTTCATTTTCTCCCATTCTGTTTCTGGCACCGTCCAGATAGCAGGTACCGGGTTATCTTTACTGCACTCAAGCTTAACTACTAGTATAGTTCTTGCCCTTGCATACACCAATCTTACCCAATCTGCTGTAGCCAAGTGATATTTTTCACTGTCTATGTTTTCATGTCCAGCAGCAATTAGCACACGAACAGTGTGAAGTTCCCTTTCCATGCACTGATCACACCAGCGTTGTGCACATGCTACTCTACACCACCACTGTTTCTCACAGACATAACAACTACACAAAACCCATGGATTACACGTCTTACAATAGTTACATTCAATTGTTCCAGTATGTGCTTCCACACCAGCGTCCATTAATCTTTCTTTTCCAAAGCCTGGATATCTGCATCGTTGTTATCTCTATCAGGACCTTTCCACGGACGGACCCATCGAGCAGGACTCCATCTTACTCCGTTCTCTGTAAGCAAGCCCATATAACCTCTACCAGTTAATTTCACTTCAACTGGTCCTTCCCATTTTCCTGTTTGCAAATTCTTAAATTGAACCAACACCTTTTCCTGCTTCTGTTCTCCTTCCATCAACGCCCTGTGATGTATTAATGCTGGAGGTTCCTTCCTTTCCCCTGTCAAACGCAAAAAATTCAAAACGTACAATGCTTTGTTCAATCGTTCCTGTGGCATACTCTCAGTTTCCCCCCTTTTTTGTTTATGTAACAATTGTTTCAATGTATGGTGTGCTCTTTCTACCATGGCTTGTCCTGTGGGATTATGTGGGATGCCTGTGGTATGGTGGATGCCCCAGAGTACACAAAACTGAGCAAATTTTGTTGAGGTGTATACTGGACCATTATCTGTTTTTATCTCTGTGGGGATCCCTAGCACTGCAAAACTAGCATACAGATGCTTTATTACATGTCGTGTGGTTTCTTCGGACTGCGCAGTTGCCCAAATGGCCATGGAAAATGTGTCAATTACTACATGTACGTACTTTTGACGTCCAAACTCCAGTACATGCGTGACATTCATTTGCCATAGTTGCAAGGATCGTAGTCCCTTGGGGTTTACTCCCACTCTGAGACCTGGACTTATGTTTTGGCAGTCTGGACAGGACTTCACAATTCCTTGACAACCATGCAAGGGAATGTGAAACTGTCTCGATAATACCGTCGCGGAGTGATGGAAAAATTCGTGGGCGTTGCGCACCTGAGCGAAGCTGTCCGTGGGTGGACCTGTCCACGTTGGCATAACAAGCTGATCTGCACGACGGTTTCCTTCTGCAAGGCCCCCTGTCATCAAATGGCTGTGAATATGGGTTATAAAATATGGCACTCTTCTATTGTTTAGCATAACTAACAATTGCTGCAACATTTTATACAAATGTCTATTGGATACTTGTTCGAGCATAACACGCTCTAAACACAACACTACTCCTACTACGTACAAAGAATTAGAAACAATATTGACTGGCTGTTTATCTCACTTTCCCGTATCTAAAACACCACTTTTCTAAATTTCTCTTTTCCCAATTTTTGTGTAGCAATGGTGCGATAGTCCCTTGTACCGCAGCAGCCACACACGCAGCGTACTTGGTCTGCTGGGTTCGTTCCATCAACTCAACGATGTCTGCTACTTGTGCAGATCTTGGCAACGAGCCTAGTATTTGTTTATTCCTCTCATTGGCGTTGTCAAAAGTTAGTAACTGGAACATTTTGGTCTTCATGTCCCCTGTTAAGTCTGGGTATGTCTCGATAGCTTTGTGAAGTTGGTCAGCAAACTGCCTAAACTGCTCATTTTGTCTCTGCTTAATATGTGCAAAAGCAGTAGGCTGACCCAGCTCCTGCACTGAAAGAATTGTTTGTAACGCGAGTTGCTGCGACAGTGTAACACCTGCTGTATAAATTCTAACTGCATCTGTGCATCTGCAAAAGTACCCTGTCCGGTAAGCATTTGTGATTGAATAACATATAGTGGATCATTTTGATCCTGAGGCCGTGCAGCCTCTTGATCACACAGTCGCGACCATGCCCTGTGGAATAAAAGTTGTTGTGAAGGAGTTAGCACAATTTCAGCAATTTGTAAAATGTCCATAGGAAGTAACCGATCAGCAGTAAAAATATACTTTAGCATTTGTTGGGTTACTGGCGATCTTAACCCATTCTGCATTACTGAAGTCCTAACTTTCTCCAATAATTTCCAATCAAATGCTTCACATTTCGATTCCCCGCCCATCCCTGTCACCACTGGATATGCTGCAACAGACGTGATGAATTGTCCTTCCACCAGCGTGTCTCGAAAAACTCCTCTCCATCGTTGTCCAGGATGCGTCTCTCCAGCAGGTGGCAACGGTAACGATGGTAATGATGTTGCTGGCAACGGAAGGGGGGGGGGGGTGGTGGCTCAGGATTCCAGTCCGATTGGTTCGGATTCCCTTTCGTCGGCTCTGCCTGCACCACCGATGATTCAAGCATTTCACCAGCCCCCGGCGAAGGTGACCGCAACGACAAGTCCTTTAACTGCTGGCTGATCTCCTGAAGTACTTGTTTAAGCGAACTATCGTCCTCCGCCCCCTACTCCCTTTCCCCTTCCGGGGTCACCGTTCGGGTCGGCGATAGTTGTGGGTATATTTTTTCAGGCTGAATTTCCTCACTAGCCCTTTCAGCTATTTCCCTGTCACGCGTCTCTGCCGCCATTGTTTCTTTGACCGCCCATAAAGGTGGCATACATATGCGATTCTCAAACAAAATCGGCGCTTTGTTTGAAAGCATCATAGCGTTTCCTGACGCTGACAGCGTAACAGGGGTCAGGGCAGTGAAAGCAGACGCGGTGACGGTTCTTTCGTTTTTCATTTCTTGCAAAGTCTCTCTCACTAACTGCCAGAGAGTAGAGAAACAACGCGCAGTCTTATCCCCGCTACTGATCTCCTCCCATAGGCTTTGTCCTATGGCTTCCCAGGTGGGCAGCTGAAACGCGGCTCTGACCCCGGGGATCAAGTTACGCTCTCGTGCCCACACCAATAACTCTTTCAATACTTTTGCATCGTAGGAGACCCCTCTCTTAGAGAGGATATGTTGGAGGATATTCACTACTGCACTTTCTTCCTTTGTCAGAGTGGACCCCATCTCCTCCCCAGCCGCTCACCTGTTCCTGGTGAGATCCTGACAGGGATAGCCATCCCGTCTCTCTCCGTCTCCTCTTGTCGTGGGGCACATCCTGACGGGGATAGCTGTCCCGTCTCGCTCCGTCCCTCTTGTTGTGCGGCACGTACTGATGGGGATAACTGTCCCGTCTCAATTGGAGCCTCTTATCATGGTGCGCGCAAAATTCAAGCTGCCGGGGCAGCAGCTACTCTCGGTTGGCTTCTCCGCCCTTTGGATGCCTCCTTCTACCCCCAGACGGATCCCATCACCTGAAGTCTTCGGGGCACACAAGAGTCCCTGTTCAGGTGCCAGATGTCGCGGAGGATGAACCGGACTCGACACGACTATCAATGTGATCAGGTACAAGCCGTTTATTAGTCCCAGATAGCTCACATTTATATTCCCCATTACATACGCTGCGATCTCCCCTTGGCAATAATCAAATTAAATCACATAGCAATACAATTATGATTGGTGTGCATTACTTGTTCACGCGCTGTGCTCGTGGTCTTCTTGCGGGTGGCAAGTTTCGCTTCAGTATCCTGGACTGGTTTTCTTTGCATTAATTTCCTTGTTTATACTACTGTTTGTCCTCTAGATGCCCTTGCGGCCTTATGCTAAGGCTCTGTGGCCTTATGCTAAGGCTTCATGGCCTCATAGAGAAAATGCTGGATTGCTCACAGATAGTCATAATGAATTTCCTTCAAATTATCAAAGACGCTAATAGCTAAAAATATTTACTAAAATTATACAGGTGTGATTACAAAGTCACTATGTTATATAGTTATGGAAGAGTGCATGAAAACACAAGCTACCCAGATTTGTGTAGATTGTAGATCTGTTTCACAAGAGCAGTAAGCATTATTCAGAAAAACAGATTTACCATCTATTTCTTTAAGCAGAAAGCTAAAAGATCATTTAATATATCGAAGAGTGGTAATGAGATAATGGGAAAGAACCTTCAGTTACTGTATAATAAAGGAGGAAAAAACACATGTTCATTTTTTCTATGCAACCTGACTTGACAAGATGCATGCCACAGTCCTGAAGACATTGGCTGATATTGTTGCCAAGCCACTCTCCAAGATATTTTAAAAAGTCATGGCAGACAGGTGAAGTCCCCAGAGACTGGAAAAAGGGAAACGTGCCCATTTTTAAAAAGGCTACAAAGGAGGACCCTGGGAACTACCGACCTCTCAGCCTCACCTCTGTGCCTGGCAAGCTCATGGAACACATCCTGCCAGAAGCTGTGCTAAGGCACACGGAAGACAGGGAGGTGATGCGAGACAGACAGCATGGCTTCACCAAGGGCAAGTCCTGCCTGACCAACCTAGTGGCTTTCCACGATGGTGTGACTGCATCAGTGGACCAGGGAAAAGTGGTGGATGTGACCTATCTGGACTTCTGTAAGGCGTTTGACACAGTCCCTTACAACATCCTTCTCTCTAGATTGGGGAGATATGGATTTGATGGCTGGACTGCCTGGTGGATGAGGAACTGATTGGATGGTTGCATCCAGAATGTGATAGTCAAAGGCTCAACGTCTAGATGCAGATCTGTGACAAGTGGTGTCCCTCAGAGGTCCGTATTGGGACCTGTACTGTTTAATATTTTCACCAAAGACATAGGGAGATCAAGCGCACCCTCAGCAAGTTTTCAGATGACAGCAAGCTCAGTGGTGCAGTTGACATGCCTGAAGGACGGGATGCCATTCAGAGGGACCTGGACAGGCTGGAGAAGTGGGCCTTGTGTGAACTTCCTGAGGCTCAACAAGGTCAAGTGCGAAGTCTTGCACCTGGGTTGGGTATCCCCTGCTGTCAATACAGGCTGGGGGATGAAGGGATTGAGAGCAGACCTTAGGAGGAGGACTTAGGGGTGCTGGTGGAGGAAAATCTGGACATGAGCCAGCAATTGTGCACTCACAGCCCAGAAGGCCAACCATATCCTAGGCTGCATCAAAGAGAGAGTGGCCTGCAGGTCGAGGGAAGGGATTCTGCCCCTCTGCTCTGCTCTGGTGAGACCTCACCTGGAGTCCTGCATCCAGCTCTGAAGCCCTCAGCACAGGAAAGACATGGAGCTGTTGGAGCAGGTCCAGAGGAGGGCCAAGGAAATGATCAGGTGGCTGGAACACTTCTCCTCTGAGGAAAGGCTGAGGGAGTTGGGGCTATTCAGCCTGGAGAACAGAAGGCTCCAGGGACATCTTATCATTATTATCCAAATTTAAATAGGGCCTATAGGAAAGATGGGGACAGGCTTTTTTAGCAAGGCCTTTGGTGATAGTATGAGGTAGAAT
The DNA here is from genome assembly GCF_030867145.1 of Opisthocomus hoazin. Classification (NCBI taxonomy): domain Eukaryota; kingdom Metazoa; phylum Chordata; class Aves; order Opisthocomiformes; family Opisthocomidae; genus Opisthocomus; species Opisthocomus hoazin. The sequence goes on from NW_027448810.1 coordinate 14,016, forward strand.
GTTTTTAAAATTAAAGAGGGTAGATTCAGGCTAGCTGTAGGGAAGAAATTATTTACACTGGAACAGGTTGCCCAGAGAGGTTGTACGTGCTCCATCCCTGTAAACATTCTACTTGAGTCTGGAGGGGACTCTAAGCAACTTGATCTAGTTGCAGATGTCTCTGCTTACTACAGGGGGGTTGGGCTAGATGACCTCTCAAGGTTCCTTCTAACCCCAACTATTCTATTATTCTATATTTATCATAACCAAAAAAGAGAAATAGCACAGCTTGCTTCCTCACAGTTCCCATCATTTAAAAATACTGCAAAATACACTTCTCTCAGCAAATATTAAATATAGACTTCTAAAGTTTTTTGACAAATAAACGGAGTCTGTGCACCAAACTCTTGTCTGTAGTCCCTATTCCAAAGAAATTAACCAAATTGTAATTTCCCAAATCTGATAAAAGTCTACGAGTAGTAGAATATTTAGTGCAATCATACTGCTTTCATACTTTGAGTCTCAAAGAATTTAATCTTCCTCCTTAGTATTCTATTTCTCTTTTTTTTAAATTCTTCTTAACAGTATTTCCTCAAACTGGAATACGTAACATGAAATTCATGGTCATTAGGGAAAAAGCAGATAAATAGGGCCTAAATTAGAAATAAAAACTTGGAAACTTTAAATTTGGAGTTCAAATTACTTAAATAACTATAAGAAATAAGGGACATGTTTCATGAAGAAGCAATATGGCACTTGTCTATTGTCATATTGTTAGCTATCTTTCCTTTATTTCCCTGCCTGAACTGGCTTCCAGCACCAAATAATGTACCTTATGACAGTTTAGCATTAATCCAGTCAAAGTCACATGATTATCAGCATCTGATATTAATTATCTTCTTTGTATTCTGGCAAACTACATTGGGAATGGATGAATCATGTAATAATGGCAGACAGCAAAGACTGCAAATATGTCCTGGATATACAAACTGAAAGATCACATTTGCTTTATTTGTGGATATACTATCTCATAATGTAATTTACCACTATTACAGTTCTACTTTAGATATATACTATATAACTCTTAATAAGGCATTTAAGATCTGACACTAAGCACTCTATGAAAAGACAAAATATAATGTGTGTGAAATTTATAAAAACACAGATGCAATCCCAGTTCTGTTGCAGCTCCAGTCTGAAGAGTACCTCTTGGGCAGAGGAACAGAATCAGCAACATCCTTCATGTAATCTAAGCATCAGCCTAATACTCGGTTTGGATCAGGAGCCCTTTTTTAAGGGAAGCTCCTAGTCATTCCACCTATTTTGCTGCGGTTCGTGTTGCAAAGTGATCCTGGTGAGCACACACTGGGGTCCTTTCAATCAAACTGAAGGAATTAATGTTATTCATTCCAGGTGTTGTTGGACATTCAGTACAGAAGACCACTTCTGAACACTTCAGTCTGCCTCATTGCTTACAGACGTTAAATTAACTTTGCTTTATTGCAACAGTGATTGTTTCCTCTGATCACCTGACAGAGCCTGGTTTGCCCATGATATTACACATCAGAACTGCTGCAAGACGTCCTGAACAGAACTGACAGTCTCCTGAGTAACAATTTTATCTGAGATATATATGTCTACCTGTCTGTCTGGAAGTCTGTCTGTGTGTTGTCTGTATAAAACTAAAAGGGTACTCAGAATGAATAAATCAGCTGTCCATGTTGCTTTTCCTTTTAAACTGTCCTGACTACCCATGATTAGTAGCACAACCCATTTCCCTCTGTGAATTGGATGCTCCTGGACCTGGAAGAGGTGCAGATGTCTTTCTTCCTCAGTAACCACTGCTGTTTCCTCTTGTAAGGCCATAGAATCATAGATTCAGATTCAAATGCATTGTTCAGAGCTAAAGATGCTACAACTCTTCTATTTTTCTTGCTCTGGGGAGAGATTTTATTTACGTGCTCTTCTCAGTTGTCCTCGGTTCAGTTGCTATATGGTTAGTTTTCACAAGAAGACAGGAGGGGACACAGCCGGGGTGGCTGACCCAAACTAAACAAACAAACAGGGCATTCGATACCAAGTGACATCCTGCTCATTTTTTGAGAGAAGGATTTGGCTGGGGGAAGGTAATGGCTACTCGGGAGCGTGCTGGGCATCAGGCAGTGAGAAACTGCACTCTGTATTATTTGCTTTTGTATATTCCTTTTATCACTATTATTGTTGTTACTGCTTGCTTGTTTGCTGGTCTCTTAAACTGTTCTTATCCGAACCCACGAGTTTTACCTTTTTCTTCCTATTCTCCTCTCCATCCCACCGGGCGACAGAGGGACTGCATGGTTACTTGTTGCTGGTTGACGCTAAATCATGACACCAGTTTTGTACATTCATGTTCTGTACTTTTAAAAAGGTTGATGTAAGTGGTATCATAATGAAAACTCGCATAATATCAAGTCTGCTTAGCAAGATAAAACTTTACAGCAACTTCCATGTTCACTATTGCAATCTGTGACATGGTCAAGGATGCTTTAGAGATCCTTGTGTTATTTCAGCATAAAAGGCACATAAAATGGCTTGTTCAATATAAAAGATGAAGCTCTAAACTCAAGGGGAGAGGAAGAACTAACAAACAGTACAGGCATTATGTTCTTATACAATGTATGTAGTGCGTATATTAAAAAAATTATAGTCAAGGTGATCACAAAAAACTTCATTTGATATAGGATTCTGGAAAATATTAAAATGGATGTTGAAAGCCAACAGTAATTACGTAGGTGGAGAAAAGAGAAAGTGGGAAAAAATAAATCTAGATTTTGAGTAAATCAAGTCACAACAGACAAATCTGATGTTCTTCAAAAAAAGGTAACTGAATTCTTAGACAAAGTTAATGGAGATAACCAAATTTCCCTGATTTACACAAAATAATTTGCACTGGTCCATCAAGAAATTATTCTGTAGCTCTTCATTTCAGAACTGTAATGTCAGAGCTTAAAATGGGTTCAAATGAAAGGGAATTTATCAGGATGCAGGAAGGTTAAGAGCTGTCAGGAAAATAGTTATTAAAAATAACCCTGTTTAATGCTTTCATGGAATTTGATGTTAGTAAAATCCTTAGTGATGTAAAGTTTTCACAGATTCGCAACGTACCAAAGAAGACCACATCAAACACAAGAATTAGAATATTTTGTCAGCTGTATTATCATAGAATCACAGAATCAGAGAACGGTTTTGGGTTGGAAGGGACCTTATAGATTACCTGGTTCCAACCCCCTCTGCCATGGGCGGGGACACCTTCCGCTAGATCAGGTTGCTCAAAACTCCATCCAGCCTGGCCTTGAACACTCCCAAGGATAGGGCAGCCACAACTGCTCTGGGGAACCTGTTCCAGTGCCTCACCACCCTCATAGTAAAGAATTTCTTCCTAATTTATAATCTAAATCTACTCTCTCTCCATTTAAAGCTGTTACTCCTTGTCCTATCACACCAGACCCTTGTAAGAAGTCCCTCTCCAGCTCTCTTGTAGGCTGCCTTTAGGTACTGGAAGGCTGCAATAAGGTCTCCCTGCAGTCTTCGCTTCTCCAGGCTGAACAGCCGCAAATCTCTCAACCTTTCCTCATCAGAGTGGGGCTTCAGCCCCCTGATCATCTTTGTGGCCCTGGTCTGGAAAGGCTTTGGCAGGTCCATGTCCTTCTTGTGCTGAAGACTCCAGAGCTGGATGCATGACTCCAGATGGGGTCTCACCAGAGCAGAGTAGAGGGGCAGAATCCCCTCCTTCGACCTGCTGGCCATGCTGCTTTTGATGCAGCCCAGGATCCAGTTGGCCGTCTGGGCTGTGAGCGCACACTGCCAGGTCGTGTTGAGCTTCTTGTCAACCAGCAGCCTCAAGTGCTGTTCCTCAAGTCTGCTCTCAATCCCTTCATCCCCCAGCCTATACTTGTGCTTGGGATTGCCCTGACCCAGGTGCAGGACCTTGCATTTGGCCTCATTTAACACAATGAGGTTCACACAGGCATATTCCATTTTACTAGTACTACTTCAATACATAACTCTTACAGAGAAGTCACTAATATGAGATTTTCCTCAAAGTTTGAGGATCCATAAACAGAGACAGAAGAGAATGGTAGGAACCTATATGTATCTACGGTCACAGAATGACTACACCAAGTGAGGACATGGTGAAAGAAGTCCTTTTTCTATCATAATGACAGTATGCATTTTTCAGATGTCAGTTTTTGTAGTATTCTTCGTGCTTTCTTTTTTAAATCTTGTATGAATTAAGTGCAATGAAGTTGCCCTCTTGCAAAAAAAAAGAATGTAAAATGTAAAGAACTATTCTACAGTGCTAAAACAACATGCTAGAGACATTCTGTATAGCTTTGTTGAATATTGTTGACTTTAGCTGTCAAGCTGACTTCTTTATTATTTTGCCTCCCTAGGAAATTTATTATAGAAATAGACATTTTAAAGGTGAAAATTTAGTTCCAGTTTTGCCAATAAACGTATTTTTAGTGTAATAGATATGCAAGTGAAGGAAACTGTTCATATGTGTGCACAGCAGTTGAGAAATTAACATAAAGCTTTTTGTTCTTTGCTATTATCACAGATTTACCTGTGTTTTCATTTCAGCAAAACTGAAACTCCTGGTAAATGAAATACGTGTCTGTCAAGGAAATACTTCAAAATTACAGCTTTACATCTATTTGGGGGAATTGCATTTTTTTCCTTCATTTTCCACAGATTGGAGGGTATACTGCACAAGCATTCAACACAATTAGCTGTGGCAACTGGCTTCATTTCACTTCTTCAGGCTTTCATTTACGCTAAAAGCTGAAGATTGCAAAACTTTTTCACACGACTAGTCTTTCAGTTTTCAGTGTCTGGCCAGTTTGTGTCCTTTCTCCTGGTGATAAGTGTCAGTAGTTCATGCGGTTTTCTTCACCTAGCTAGAACCCAAATCCATAATGTTGTCCTGGATGCAATTTGAACGATTTAAGAATATGTCGCAAGCACAAGGAGTTAATTCACTCTTTGTTGGGACTGGGATTTTAAACTCATGTTGGGGGGTGGGGGGGCAAGGTTTTGGGGTTTTGTAGAGGAGGGCATTAATTCTAGCAAAATCTAGTGACTGATAAAGAGAAAAATGAAAAAAAAATTAAGCTACATGACATCTTTTAGAAATGACTGTTTTCAGATACGTAGTTACAAAGTTTTAGTTTCTTTCCCTAAGGTTGTATGTCCCATAACTTTACTTGAAAACTTCTTGTGACAGGTTCTCTTTTCTAATCAATTTTACGCCTTTATAATATGAAACGTCTTGTGGTGTTTGTATGTTGGGTTGGTTGATTTTTTTATGAGGTGCATTGTATGTTAGTGAAGAGTTAATGTGTGGCTCTATTGGAATGCTTTACTCAGAATTTAGTAAGTATCATGTATTCAAGCTACAGTGATTACTGCCTTCATTTTGAGCAATAAAGTGTGGCCGTTCCATTGAATTAGGATTTACCCAGTCCTTTCTCATTAAACTTTCTTTCTTTTTCATCTGACGTCTTTCTTTGTATAACCTGAATTTTGCCTCAGAACCATTCTAAACGTGACTTAACTTCAGGAACAGAATTTCATATCTGAATTCATAAATTCTTTTCCTTCCCTTCTTTTTCTTCCTTTATTTCTTTTTTTGTTTTTGTTTTTCCTGTTTCTTCTTTAGCTATTATAGCAGTGAAAACAGCAAAATCACTTCATTGAAATATAAAGATTTCTAAAGCATTTTGCAAAACTTATAAACATAAACTGGCCAGCACATCCAGTCAATAAATACAATTATTTGAACTCTTGATGCATTTGGATGCAGAAATTTAACTTATGTGGTGGAGGATTTTCTCCACGTGAAAAACATTTATGGAAGTTGGTAATAACATGAAACTTACAAAACAGCTTGTTATGCAGCAACATAACAGCAGGGCCATTAACATTTTGTTCACTCATTAAATATCTTACATATAAATAAACAAAGAAGATTGAAAGAAAGGAAGCTTACTGGGGTTCAGTCATAGAGTAAGGAATGTTTTGTAATAACAAACAGTGAAACTAGAAGTCAAAGGAAGCAGAAAAAAGGCATTGTGAAAATGCTTCAAAATTGCTGTGAACTCTTAATAGTTGAGAGCTCTGGAATGTGGAATAAGATGGTTAATAACATTGAAAATATTCCGAACTGGCTATAGGTATGAAGTTTTGATTTTCTCACTCTTTTGTAACTATTATCTCATGATAACAAAGGGAGATTTTTCTAAGTGATAAGAAATCAGAATTTTTGGAAACTGAGATTCCTGAATTGTTTCCTTTGCTTTAGTTTTGATACCTTCTGTGATGCATTTTTCAGTATTTTAGATATGTATTGCAAGGTGCTGTATAACATTTCAAGCACTTCTGAAGTAGATACAAAGACTGCTTATATAGTACTAGACAAGGTATACATATGGTTTTAGAGAATGTCCTGCTGTCTGCATGTGCATCTGCCACCTAGAAAACTCAAAGAACACCAAAATTACACTCATCAGTGCATCACCAACCTAATAATTATGGTTTGTTTCCTGTTAGAAACAGGAATGTCATTTTCATGAAATTATCTGTGTTTCTATGAAAGTAGTCTTGGTTTGCATAATCCATTTGTCACTGTTGTGATTGGTTTTGTCTCTTGTTTATAGTATATAACTCAGTTTGCAACTGGTTAGATTGAAAATAATAATTTTCTTTTGCTTTTATGTTTTCAAAGATAAAGAAGAATTTTATACTCTTATGAGTGTCACTCTGTTGTGGATAAAGAATTTCACAGGTAGTAGTAGTGTTAATTTGAGCCAATTTTGAGTTCATTGACCTTCCTTGGCACTAAGGTACCTCACTTAAATCACGAAAATCTAGCTCTCCTGCACATCTCATTTAGGACAGTCATTCTAGTATAAATCTTCATACAGTGATCAATCAGATGTGATGATCTACCAACAAGGAGGAGGAAAAGAGAGTTTCCTCAATCTTTCTGATATCATCCCATTATGTTATTTTAATTTATTTTCTTAGATAAAAAATAGTCAAATACAAGTTTAAGAAATGTTAATATTGAAAGCAGGAAAGTCTAAATGAAAATTATTATTCAGTTTAAAATGTGAGGCTGTCATCCCTGTGGCTGCCTTGATTGGACAAGCACTTCCTGCTGCCTATATGGATGACTGTCAAAGGTAGTAATATACAACAGACGGGAAAGACCAGAAGAATATGGTAACAGCAAGGCCAGGCAGATCAAAGACATCGGTTTTACTATCCCTATACCAAACGTTTGGGAGTGGAGGGGTTATTGTTAGAAAGGATCCTAAAATCTTCAAACATAAACCACTTTGTAGTCTCTTTATGCCTGTTTAATAGGATCCTTCAAACATACGAATCAGCTTGAAGACCTTGGAAGTCACCCTATTCAGGAGGCCTTAATCTGAATTGTAGAAAATACTAGCTTTTGTTCAGGCTAGGTTCACGTTTACTTACTCAAAAGCTTATTTTCTGTAAATTTTTATCCTGAAGTAGGTTTCCTACAGCCATCCTACCCTGAACTTCCAAGTAATACAGTCCTCAAGCGGCAGAGAACTAAAGAATTTTGTTATACATCATTTCATCAAAGCAAAGTATTTAATCTACATCACAACTAAATCTTATTTTTTTTTTTTTTTTAAAGAACACATTCAGAAGAGATTACTTATTTAGATTTAAAACCAGGCTTGAGAACGGAGTTTTTATGCATGTGTGGACTTCTTCCATTCTTCAGGCTATGAAAAATAGCTTGAAATTTCAGACTGTACTATTTCTTCAGTCCTAAGGGACTTATCTAACAGCCTTCCTCAACATGTAAACAAAAACAGCTGCCATCTCTGCCAAAACTAAATCAGACTGAAAATCTGCTAGTATTTTACTAACAAAGCTAGTAGTTCATTTTACACTAGCAATATTCACTGCACAATGAATGGAACACTTACATGTAGGGTTTGTGTTTTTAGCCCAGAATCTGAGCTAAACTCCTAATTTACAAAAGAAAAGCAAGAAAATTAGTTCTTGACATGCAGTGAAGAAAAATGGGGTCTTTAATATTAATCATTTGATGAAAACAAAGTATTTAATCCATGCCAATATCAATTTATAAGCAGTTTTACATTCATTTAGTCATTATCAGTTAATTGTGTATTACATTATCTACTCCAACAACTGGGGACTTCAAATACAAGTGAGACCTGAAGTGATACTGATTTCATATGCGTATATAAGGAAGATGATATAAAATGATAAAAATATTTCTGTAGAAATTTCATTACATGAAATGCAAGGAGGACTGTGTCAGAGCCCAGAGGTTGTTGCACTAATCTTGGATGGTGTACGTTTGAAGAAAAGTTGGGTTTATTCTAACCTTTGATCTCTTTTTTTGCCTACCTATGACTGCTGTTTTTTCTCTGGCTTTATTGACTTCAGGTAAAGTCTGGCTTTGGCTTCCTGAAAGGGTGACTCAGCTAAATGCTTTGGGCTTAAATACCCATAATACCTACAAGTTTAATTAAGAAAAGTTTCAACAGTAAAATTTAAAAACGTGGTCTGCATATGGTTATTACTTCTATGCTAAGCCAGAACTCTGCTAAAAAAAATATTCCTTTGTGTAACTACAGAACAGGCATAATTACACTACACATTTATTTTTCTGTCTTCTCATTGGCAACATATACTGACAGTCTTCTGGTTCAGACCAATGCCCTCATCTTTCCTCCCTCTCTGACATTTTTTTTCTCATCAATGTATGATATGCTTTCATACCACACATGCCACTAAAATACACATAAATGAATGTCTTTGCACAGGGAAATACTTCACTAAAAACATGTGCTTCAAATTTGTTCAAACGCCAGTTAATTTCTTGTAACAAACAGATTCTTGTTCCTTTTTTTTTCCACAGCTGAAATTTCCTAGTATATAAGGCATTTATTTATTTGACTTTTTTATTTTTTTTACTTTAAAACTAGATTGTTAGATATTTTTTTATTTCCTTTTTTTTTTTTTTTAGTTTATTAATGCCTTCATTTGCGTGACGGGAAAAATAATTTGGAAATGTGCAGATAAATCTTGCAGTTTTCAAAATGATATTTCTTTCTCTTTAAACTTTGCATTAAGATTTATGGACTTCACCAGTCCAGTTTTAAAAAAAATTTTATGTTTCAAGAGCTGCTGAGAAAATAAATTACTAATGTCTAAGTTCTGATAAACTGACAGTACAACCTTAAAAAGAGAATTTATACGACTGTGTTCTATGTTGCAAATTGCACAAGTACACTACTTTCCTAGCAGGTCATATGATAAAAGACTGAGAAATCGTTGTCAGGATAAAATTGTAGGGGACAGTGTGTCCCACAGTATATTCAATTTATAGTTCATGCTCAGGTAGACTTCCAATGGGAAACTCAGAAGCTCAAAACATTACCAAAATATTCTGTCCATTATTTTCACACCATTTTTCCCAGGATTGAATGGCAAAGAATCTTTGCCACTCAGAACTCACAATTTTGACAGGATAGAAGACACAAATCCTTTTCTGAATTCTGAAGCATGTATCCTTCATCTCTAGTGCAGTGAAGCACATTTTTTTAAAAAATATGCTAAAAAAAAAAAGAGTAACCCTTTAAACCTCAACTTCACTTTCCCTTTTTAAGTCTTTATGAGTTCAGATGACTACGAAGACATATTTCTCACCTGATTTAGAAGGTGAAAGACAGAGAAGAAGAGCAATAACAAGTTCAAATAATCATTCAGAAAAAAACAACCACATTGTCTCAAGCTATGTCAAGGTAGCAGCCTACACTGTGAGTTAGCTCAGAGGTATGAAAACCATGGTGTAAAGAGCAAGCAGGAGAGGAGAATACCAACATATATATATATATTTTGAAGTACAACAGGAATAAAGCAAAGTTACTGCTATACTTAACCAAAATATGTGTTTCATTGTCTTGCAGAATTTGAGAAGAAAGAACTTCCAAGACAGCCTAGGGAAGATCTTTGAAGTGTAAGAACCAAAATCCAGCTGATGTGCAATAAGTGTTATAATGATGAAGAGAGACTTAGTTATTACCTTATCTCCAAAAATGGGTCACAACCTACAAAAAATCTAAAAGGTCAACATTGTTTTGAAAAAGGAAAAATGAAATATGGATGTGCAAGTTAGGGACAGCCCTGGGATGTGAAGGGCAACAAGAAGGGCTGACTTAAATACACCGACAGTAATCACTAAGCTACAGAAAATGTGGTTCTGCTGCTGAATAGTTCAGGGACCTTGTTGGCAAAGGACACAGAAAAGTCTTCATCGTGGTCTTTACTGGTAAGAAAGACTTACGTTCTCACTTTGGACACTTCCCATGATGGACCATCTACAACTTCTCTGGACAACCTGTGGCAGTGCCTCACCACACTCACTGTGAAGAATTTCTTCCATATGTCCAATCTAAACATATTCTTTTTCATAGAATTATAGTATCATTAAGGTTGGAAAAGAGTTCTAAGATCATGAAGTCCAACTGTTACCCCAACACCATCATGCCTATTAAACCATGTCTCGAAGTGCCAAACCTACCCACTTTTTGATCACCTTCAGGTATAGTGACTCAGTTTAAAACTGAAGAGGAGAGGAGAGGAGAGGAGAGGAGAGGAGAGGAGAGGAGAGGAGAGGAGAGGAGAGGAGAGGAGAGGAGAGGAGAGGAGAGGAGAGGAGAGGAGGAGAGGAGAGGAGAGGAGAGGAGAGGAGAGGAGAGGAGAGGAGAGGAGAGGAGAGGAGAGGAGAGGAGAGGAGAGGAGAGGAGAGGAGAGGAGAGGAGAGGAGAGGAGAGGAGAGGAGAGGAGAGGAGAGGAGAGGAGAGGAGAGGAGAGGAGAGGAGAGGAGAGGAGAGGAGAGGAGAGGAGAGGAGAGGAGAAATCCCAAGACACACAAATACACTTTGGAATTTCCACAGAATTAAAAATCAAACAGATTTTACATAATAAGATTTGAATATTCTATATACCCATTTGGTACATAACTAATCAACATCTTGTAAATACATGCAGAGTTGTTTTGCTTTCTTCCTTAAGTGATTTTCTTTACCAGTAATAAAAAATCATTCCTTCAGTTGCCTTTTTATCTACAATGCATTCATTCACTTGACCCCTCACAATGACAGAAAAATGCATTTTGTCTCATCTTTAGTATTTTCACTATTAATAGTATCAGAAATGTGGTTTCAGAGGAATGGGAAGAAATTTTCTAATTTTCCTCCATGTATGTTGACAGAGACAAGAAATTTATTCCTTTGTGTGTTGCTTATTTACAAATGAATCTGCTATTCTGAATGTAAAAGTATTAAGAATGTAAAAAATATAGAATTCTATGTAAGACTTCATGTTATCAGGCATAATGATATGAAGAGTGGTTTGTTTAATAAAATGTGCTTGGGAAGAGGAAATGTGCGGCAGTATTAGCTAACCAAGTTCACTGTGGCACCTTTCTTCTTCTTCACTGCATTCATTCCTTGGTCAGTCTCTGACTTCGTCCGTTGCTAACGTTGTCAAACAGAATAGCGCACGAATATGAGACTGATGTCAAGCCATCATCTCTGTGAAATTCCCTTTAGTTTGTCATTGTCCCTTTAGTATTTCATAGGCCTATATATACCTGCTAAATTATTCAAACATGTTTGTTTTCCAGATTGCAGTATCTCTTTTATGCAGGTTATGTTAAAAGGACTGAAATGTGATCTACTACCAGAAACTTGATACTGCATAAACATTAGATGGAGATGGCAAATTTATTCAAAATACTAAGATAATCCTTGATTTTTAACCATTGCCAGGAACAGAATATTCTTGAGATAGTGAGGGTATATGCTTTCTTAAAAAAAAAAAAAAAGGTCATCACAGAACAATTTAAGAGCCTGAATTTCCTGTTATCCAAGTATGAAGATGTTTACTACATAGAATTCTGTTCCTTGTAATACTTCCTGTCTTTTCCTGCTGTGTCTTACCGATGTTGCATTAAAATTATGTCTGTTATGAAACACACTTTAAATTCTGCAGACAATCCTGTAAGACAAGATAATGCTTTCTGAGCTAGTAAAGTTTAGTCTGCTTTTGTTTTTCAGTAACATGATTTAACAGATAGTACAAAATAATCACACAGTGATAGGTGCTTTGAAGTTTTTTGTGCATGAAATTTAATGACCTCTTAGCACAAATCGTAGTTAACAGCTGACACAGACATGCCAACCAATAGAACATTTTATTTAGTTGATAAATCAGTTTTGTTGGGAAAACCTTAGATTTACCTATTAAAGATCTTGCCGAAGTAAACTCCAGGTAGTTCTATTGACTACAATGGACTTTGGAGCTGGTCCACAACAATTTGCACTTCCAAATGACTGCTATGAATAGAGGCAGATTAATTGCCAGGACTACAACTGGTACATTGATACTAAGTGTGCTTTGGTCTAGTGGAAAAAAAGCTTCTCTCTGAGGTGCAGTAGAAGATTGCTGACAACACCAATCCTCTTTTCTATCTCACTAGAGCAGTACCCAGTTATTCCTACATCACGCAACACAGGTGTGTGGTGTTTTAGCCTGGCTGGATGCCAGGTGCCCACCGAAGCCACTCTGTCACTCCCCCTCCTCACCTGGACAGGTGAGAAAAAACATAAAAAAAGGCTCCTGGGTCCAGATAAGGACAGGCAGAAATCACTCATCAACTACCGTAACAGACAAAACAGGCTTGAGTTGGGGAAATTAATTTAATTTGTTACCAATAAAATCAGACTAGTGTAATGAGAAATTAAAAAAAATCTTAAAACCGCCTTCCCCTCACCCCTACCTTCTTCCCAGGCTCAATTTCCTCCCAATTTTCTCACACTCCTCCCCCTGAGCGGTGCAGGGGGATGGGGAATGGGGGTTGGGGTCGGTTCATCACACTTTGTCTCTGACGATCCTTCCTCCTCAACGGGGAAGACTCCTCACTCTCTTCCACTGCTCCAGCATGGGGTCCCAACTGCTGGAGAGAGTTCTCCATGAACTTCTCCATCATGGATCTTTCCCACAGGCTGCAGTTCTTTACAAAGTGCTCCGTCATGGGTCGCTTCCATGGGGTGCACTCCTACAGGAGCAGGTTGCTCCTGGGTGGGTCCCCCATGGGGTCACAAGTTCTGCCAGCAAACCTGCTCCAGAGTGAGCTCCTCTCTGTTTGGGCTCACAGGTCCTGCCAGGAGCCCGCTCTCGCAGGATTCCACGAGGTCACATCCTCCTCCAGGCATCCGCCTGCTCTGGCGTGGGGTCCTCCTCCAGCTGCAGGTGGATATCTGCTCCACAGTGGACCTCCATGCAGGGGCACAACCTGACTCACGATGGTCTTCTCCACAAGCTACAGGGGAATCTCCGCTCCAGCACCTGGAGCGCCTCCTCCCTCTTCTTCAACGATGTTGGTGCCTGCAGAGTTGTTTCTCTTGCATATCCTCACTCCTCTCTCCTGCTGCAAAATGCCATTATGCAGATGTTTTTTTCCTTCTTAAATATGTTATCACAGAGTCACTACCACAGTCACTGGTTGGCTTGGCCTTGGCCAGCGCTGGGTCCTGCTTGGAGCCAGCTGGCATTCGCTTTATTGTAGAGTGGGGAAGCTTATAGTAACTTCTCACAGAAACCACCCCTGTAGCCCTCCCACTACAAAATCTTTGCCACAGAAACCCAGTACAAGGTGCCTGCATATTTTATAGCCTCTGCAAATGATGCTTGGTTCTCCAACACTGTTTTTCCATTGCTGGCAAACTTGCAGCTTTGTTTAAGAAGTCCTTCAACTTTCACTGAACGGCCATTTTCAAGTCATCATTCTTAAACATCACAAATTCCTTAGAGTTAAAACAATTTAACAGAAATTCCTCAGAGTTAAAACAATTTAACAAAGCAATTCATTTTCTCATCTTTGCTAACAATCACCTACCCTTGCCTTTTATTTCTATTTCCAGTTTACTTATTAAGTCTCTCAGGTGTACCTAGCTTCTCTGTCAAATGGAACACCGTAGTTTTTTTATGCATAATGCTGTGGAAGAATATGTCTTACAAAACCCAGTTAAAATGTGTATAGGTATAGCTATAACTATAGGAGTATGTGTATGTATGACCACAAAAGGTATATATTTATCTGTGTTACATTTTATGCTATATATTTGTGTATATGAGTTTGAAACATCAGGAAGCCACTCCAGAAACATTGCTTATGATTTGCATTACGGGGGGTTTTCTCTGGTGTCATTCAAGAACTCACCATACAGATTAGACTACTGTAAGTAGCAGTAAATTTTCGGCTAATCTTTAACATGCAATTGTTTGGCATTTATACAGCAGTCATGTTTTGAATAAAAAAAATTGACAATCTGTCCTTGGCATCCTGAAACTTACAAAGCAGTCATAGTTTTCACAAAATGAGCTTCTTATAAAAGCTCTCCTCTTCAGAGGAAATTATGAAGTTTATAGTAGGATACCTCTCAGGATTTGGAGTATTCTGTAGAAAAAAAATGTTAGAAGTGTAGAAGCAGGGTATACTCTGCACAGCAGGACCTAATTCAAATTACTGATTCTCCTTTCTAAGTTTCACTTTTCCCTGCAAATCTAATCTGAAATAGTAAGTAAAATTAACTCTTTGGAGAGACATTTTTTAGACTTCACCAAAATTTGTGTCTCAGAAAGTAGTTGTGAAAAAATTAGCTGAAAGAGGAATTTCACAACAAAAAAGTGTTATAAATGCTCTGTGTTATCTAATAATATCTAAAAAAAACCCATGGAGTTGACAAAAAGTCAGTCAAAAGGAATTCTGGGAAACTGAACATAAGAGGAGGAAAAAATGAGTGGAACCACCCCCAAAGTAAGATCATTATCTAAAGGCTTAGATGCTTTGAAGCTTCTGATTTTGTTGTTGCATTCCTTGGGACTCCCCAGTGAAGGAAAGAAATTAACAAACCAGAGGGGCTCAGGGGATACCACTGGACAGCAGGACTGGAGCACTTGTCCTGTGAGGAGAAGATGTGCTACTAGGACTGGTTCTGCCTGGAACAGAGACAACTTCAAGCACCTAACAGCAACCCAGTGCCTATTGAGAGGCGACTGAGGGGACAGGGATGGGCTTTTCACAGTGGTACAGTGTGGGAGATACGGGGAATAGGGTCATCAGTTAGAATGAGGTTAAGATTAAAAAAGAAGAACTTCACCTTGAGGATAATAAAGCACTGAGGTAGGTGGTGGACCCTCTGTCCTTGGATGTTTTCAAGACATGGTCAAAGATCCATGCTTCCTCGTCTAAATTACGTGGTCTCTGTGCAGGAGTTGGTCCAGAGACCTCCTGAAGCCCTTTCAACCACAAAAACTTGATTACTGTCTTATCATCTATAGGCTTATCTCTCTGGTGAGTGTTTCTGACTCTGCCGCTGTTATATTGTGCTTGGTGCTGTCCCTACAGGCAAAGGGACACTTTCATGACCACTGCTTCACATGCGCAATGCAATGCCTGCAGGGTTCTGTGACAGCTGTACAGTGTGACAGCTACTTGAGGTGGACACTGCTTGTTTTAGGAATTAAATAAAATGATGACAGGCATTTCAGATTAAATTTACTATAAATAATTTCTAAATAACACATAGAATTATGCTTAAATTTATAAATAAATCAGTTATTTTAAAAAATAATTCAGCTGGGATAAGTACATAAAAGTTAGGAAATCAAGAATTGCATCTGTGGGCTAGCTATGACAAATGTTACAGTACTGGAGAAAAAATTCCATTTTCTAAAAGTTTTGTGGTGCTATATATAGTTTTGTACTCTTCTTATGTTTGAAAATATTGCTGTAGAAACCAAAACACATATTTGGAGAAAAATTGCTATTAATTTATATTTTTTAATGAGGAAGCTTGTCTTCTATGCCATGTCCTCCATCATATACCAGAAAAAAAGTGATATTAAAAAGAGTTTTGTCATTTTTCCCGTTTCAGTTTCAATTTGGTATGATTCCAATGTTCTTGGAAGTATTTGTTGATCAGAAAGACTGTTATCTAAGGAGAAATATGTAAGAGTCACCAAAAGGGATTTTAAACTGTTAAAGTTTCATTCCAACTTAAAGCTAAGAAATGTCTTTCCTTAATACTCTGTCCAGTCTTCCACTTTAAATTCAAATTATGTGAGACTTTACACCCATCCACACAAATTCTGTTTATGCATCATGATCGTGAGTGCCCTTTCAGAGTAGATGCTATCAGGACAAAACACATTTTTTATAAGTATCACCAATTTGGATATTTTCAATAATTCTGTCTTTATGATAGAGGCTACCTGTAGTAATTGAAAAGCATTTAGATTCTTGATTTGTGTAGTCTTGTTTAACATCCCTATTCACTATTTTTTCTGTAATAGTAGAAATACAGATATTCTGTAGTCCTCAGAAAAAGTTGAGCAAAGACATCAAAAGAAAGTTCTGTATTTTCCTGTAAAAATAGTTGGAAGTGATTTGAGGATTTTGAAAATAGGTGTCTTAATTCAAAATTCAATTTTTTTCCTTTTCATTTTATTCCTGTCTTTCTTTTGAAACTTGTGAAAAATTATCCATAAGATAGATACTGTATTGGTATCTGATGAGCCAAAATTGCTGCATTCTACTAAAATGTTAATTACCTTTCCAAAACACTGGCAGAGATGGTGGGATGAATTAGAGACACGTACTGAAGTAAGAGTAACTATACCAAATGCATTTTTTTTGAAGTGTTTTCCTTACCGTTTAATTAGTATCATTGCTATTGCATACAGGAGAAAAAACTAAAAAGGAACTAACAAAAGGATCTAAGGAAATAAGTACATGAGTGCATGTGCATGTACACACATACATAAAATAACAAGGAATTACTGTTGCGTAGCCACAGAATAATTTTAAATGGTGGGAACCACTGGTAGGCGCTGGTATGACAGTCTATAAGGCCATCTTAAACCAGGTTGCTCTGGGACAGTCAAGTTTCCAGTGTCTCTGAGGATGGAGCTCCTATAGCCTCTCTGAGAAACCTATTTACTACTTCCTACTCAATGTTTTTCCTCACTAAAAAGGTGATTTAAACTGTCAGTATTTCGTCTCTTTATAGCTCATTCTCTTCGACACACAGTGCACGTCTTCAGTGCCTGGACATGGACATCAATTACTCTTTAAATATGGGAGAAGTAATGGGAAAGAGTTTTGTCATCTTTTCTCTGAAGGCAAATACTGTGGTTTCTACTTGTGAGTTTTGCATTGTGACAGAAGCCCCAGAACTACCATTACAGGCCACAACCCCTGAAATAATTAAGGACTTTTTCCATGATTCAGACATTCATTCAAAATATACACAGACCTTATATAATCTGAAGTTCAAAGAAGCACTTATATATTTCCTTAGAAAGACCTGACCTTATGCAAAAAAAAAAGTTAATGCTACTTTAAATAGTGAGTAAGTCAGTCTGGTCTGATGAGCTATATTCCACTGTTACTGACATGCTGAAAGAAAATAATTCTCCTGTGCACTTTAGTTGTCTGCTGGAGGAGCACGTAGTCAGCTCAGGATAGGACCTTCTGTATTTGAGATGTATGCCATTGCTTTTGTGCATCTGATAGTAGCTTATTTTACAACACCACCTCTGATTTGTTTCTTCATCTAACCTTGCCTCCCCACCACCCTGAAGAAAGCTAAATAAAATGCTCCCTCCTCATTTTTTAAGTATATGTAATTTTTGGTACTTTGTAAGACTCCCTCCCCCATTTAAATCTTCATATTCAAATATCACTGGCATTTTTTTTCCACCTTGCTACCCAGCACCATAATCCTTTTCCACATCAAGATTTGACTACATTATTTTAAATTTGTTTCTTCCATATTTCTTTGCTTTGCCTTAAAAAAATTTATTCATAATGTTGCTCTTAAGGTGATCTTGGTTTTTTTGCTAGTCTAGTCACTTCAGTTGTATGATGAATCCATCACTTGTTTCTTGACTTACAGCATCAAACATTATTTTGATCTCAGAGCTCTACATGTACTTTCGAAGACAAATGTCATAGATTTTCTTTTATCCCACTTTCCTCCAATTTAATTTTTCAGGTACTTTTTCTCTAGCTTTCCTCATTTGTTTGCCTTGTATTGTCTATTTTCGTTTTGGCTAGCGTCCACTGTTTTTGCTTTTGAAAATTGTCTATTCAAAGTTGTTCAGAGTTGTTTGGTTTATGATAATTTTGTTTTCCTTTTCAAAATAAGATTTTGATAACGTGTTTAAGTGGCTTGTTCATCCTTTATTTTGAGATGTCTTTTTTTAACCTAAGGTTGTATGGAGTGAGTTAGATTTTAGAACTCTAATAAGATTTAAATTTACCACCATATGGTAGACCAGGTATATATCTCTTTGATGAGGATGCTTTCAAAAGTACAGTGTTAACATTTCCCCTTTATATGTCCTCTCAGACAGTTTTGAACTCATTTGTAAAAAGACGTAATTTACAGCTTTAGGATTTGCTACATAAACAGCAGCTACAATTTTATCTGTTCCTCCATTTTATTTTGATATATAATAACCCACAAAACCCATCAATTGCCTTGTATAGATGGATGCAACAATCATCTAGTATTTTACCTTTAGAGTATCTCTTGGAACCAAGAAAATCTTTCAAATTTTATGTGGAAAAGTAATTTCCTTTCAGACAGCAACACTTCTTTGTTATCCAAAAATACATGAAAAAACATTATGCAAACAGAAGGGTGGAATAAAAAATGATAGAAGAGGTTCCATAAAATTGGACACAGAACCTGCAGTTGAAGCAGCATGAGGAAGAGGAAAAATTACTATTGAAAATTTGGAGTCCCTGGCAACGGCCAGCCGAAAAGAATCATGTTAAATAACAACAGTGGTAACATCAAGAGATCTTACTGAATATAAATAGTCTGTCACCAAAACCTTTGACAGAGCCATCTTCATAATACCTGGATGGAAATTCTCTTTCTTCTTAGAGGCTTATGGATTTTTAAAAAGTATTTTGATTCCAAATGCAAACAGAAATTCAATGCCTTTTTTGTGTTCATAAGTAAACTATAAAACATGCAAACTCTGCATTTCATCATTCATGAAACTAAATATTTCTAAAGTTTGAAAGAAAAACAGATATCTCAGTTTTTCTTTAAGATAGTGATTTCCACAGGTTTAAATATCATTAAATCCTCCCCTTCAGAGTCAGAAGACATAAAGTGGAAATGAGAGAGAGAAGACTATGAAATTTTACAAATGAACTATTATATTTAAACTTCTCAGTAGTGTTTAAAAAGGTGAAAGAGTTTAATATCCTGTATGACCTGGCGGAACCTTCAAATCTGTGACCACAAAGGTTTTAGCATATGTGTGTTTTGTATGTATGTTTATGATGAAATCATCAGTATATTCTTCCAAACCTAAGCAGAAAAGAAGTCCCTTCTAAGTATTAGAAAAACTGGTAAGCACACATGTGCATGCCCAAGCACAAGCACTTTATACATATATTTTATACAAACATGTTCACGTTTCAAGGTATAAGTCTGTTTTTCCTCATTTGGATGAGAAACTTTCACCAAGGATAGAATGGCAGGACCTTAGAATAATTCACAACATCTGGATACCAACTCATCAATCCTCCTGCCCAAAGCAGGGACAGCTATGAAGTCAGACCCGGTTGTCCAGTCTTGTACTCCATGGTAATCATTTGTGTTTTCTTCTATCTTGTCTGAAGCCACTTCATAGCTAAGTCTAGGTGTGACAGTTATTTAATTTGTGTAATTTTATGTTCTTATGAATGATGGTCTTCTTACCTAAGAAGTCAGATACAATCTCAAACCTTGCAGATTTTAGAGTTACTGTTTGAGTCTATGAAACTAATCCTGTATTTATTATGATATTTTGGAAAGAGTTGTACTGTAGAAATGTTTTTCAGCTGATGACCTTGGTGTGCATCTGGAAGTATAAAATAACACTACTTAAATGAATATATTGTTTTAGTTTTAGAAAGAATTTATTATTATGTACCAGTGGCCATGCTTTGTGGCATGAAGCCTCAAGTCACATGTGAAGATGAAGCAAATAACAACAGGTATTTGAAGAAGAAGATTAAGAACTAAGATGGAGAACCAGGTTGTGAGAAAAGAAGAAGATGAGGATGAAGAGACTCAAAGATGTGGAGAAACAGGGGTTTTGATACCAGTATTGACAAGTAAGTGTTTGGGAACAGGGGCAAGAGGAATGATTTTAGTGACAACTTCTGGAGTTTCCTAAAAGAAGAAGGCATAAATGGCACATGGAGGTGCAATAAAAAAGATATGATGGATAAAGCTGTATTTAACACAGATTTGAGAAGTGTAGCTGTCAGTGTTGAGATGCCTTGCACTGTTGTTAATTGGTGTTGTGATGTGAAGAAGAGTTGGACTGAAAAATTAAATGGATTTGATGTCTGAAAGGGTTTTTCAGCTGTAGCAAAATTTAGAAATGTTTTATTTTTACACAGAAAGATGGTGAGATTTATTTTTGCATTGTTTGATGCATTTTTTTTTTCAGCCCGTCCCTGCCAGTCATTTTTAAGAACATATGCAACAATGGAAACTATAAAATCACCTGTGGAATGCTAGTGCTAGGGTGGAAAGTAACAAGACCATTTATTGAAAATAAAATGATGTTACTGTGGAACAATTTAAGTTACAGTTTTATGATATGTCTTGCTTATTAGTAACTAGGAGGTAAGTATTAGTAAATGAAAGAGTTTCAGAGCTAAAATTTCTTGTGCATTTACAGCAAAAAAACGAACACTGTCTTTCCCCATATTCTGGAGAGAATGGAAATTTGATGTTATGTAAGCATTAGTAGAAACAATTTTGTAACTATCTTTGGAAAATTATGCTTAGAAAATAGAAAGCACAATCAGAGAACTCTTTCAGTTGAGTGGCTGTGTATTTCAGTGTGATGTCTGTATAAACAGGTATTTTTGCATATAGGGCTTGTCTGTCATTCTGAAAAGCTCTTCTGTCATCCTAATGGGCTTTGGTAAGGCTCTGTATTGCATTGATCATGACAGCAAATTAATTCTTTTATAAAGTAACTGCATCAGATTTTACTTTTGTGTGTGTTACCCTAACTTTTGACAGGCATCTGCATTCAGGGCCTCCTGTTGTCTACTGTGGTGTTACATTTTGACATATAACCTAGAACCACGTAACATCATGAAAGCAAAAATTATCATCAAGAGAATTTCGTGAAAGAAGAAAAAGAGAGATGTATCTTTAACATGTCTTTTTTCCTCCATTAACCTTGCCATAGACTCATTTGAACCTAAAGAAACCTTTTTTTTTTCTTTCCCACAGCAATTGTAGTGAGACTGTATTTAATATTCTTATGAAAATTTAAATGTAATATACTTCCTTTGCTATTTATAGGAAACTGGAAAAATATCGTTTCCAGCTAGCTGGATTATGTTCGATGCAAATTAAATTTGCACAGCTGACAAAATATCCTTGGAGAGCTCAGAAACTTGCCAATAGGATTAAAGGAAATCAGCTTTCCTCAGAAACTTAGCGAAGGAGATAGTACAAAACTAAAAGTCTGAAAATCAAATATAGATTCTGTTGTGGGAAAAAATGTCTGTTAGTGTCCATTACTGCTTCCACTGATTACAATAATTGTGATTTATTTCCAGAAATTAATTAAGCTATTAGTCTTATATTATGAAAGTGAGGAACTATTCAAAATGTCATGAGTCTAAGTCAAAAAGGTTCAGACTACACTTCAGAACCTAAACTATCTCCAGTCTAGAGACAGTCTGCTTTGAAGTCTAGATCCTGGCTGCACATATACTGAGTTATTAAAAGGTGACTTTTCTTCCTTCCCTCTGCGGTGCTTGAAATCAGTGGTTAAACTGCACACTTTTTCCCTTTCTTTGAAGTAGTTGGGAATTAGTCAGCTTGAGCTCTGTTATTTTTGAATCCTATTACCTTACGTAGATGGACTAACCTTAGTAACATTATTGTTGCCAGCATTACTTTAGAGTAAAAAGTGACAAGCATCCCAGTCACATATTGTGAACAGACCATTCTATTTCTGTGTGTATGGAGAACATTGGCCTGCTCTTTTTTCTCATTTTTATGCTACTGCTGGGAACCCCATATGCTTGAATGGCTGAATGAAATAAAATGAGGACAAAAGTCTTCTGGATAGAACCCTTCTCTGTTTTGTCTCCATGCATTGCGTCTTCCTGAGAACAAGTGATAAATCTGCTACTTACATTTTCATTGAGGTGTCTACAAAGTTTGAAGACGGATGCGTATAGTAGATGTTTCAAAATGTGCCATGAACACAGAGGAAATCAAGAGTGCTGTTAGAGACCGGATTCTGTTCCTCAGGTTTAGCAGATTGCACAGCAAGCACTTCAAAAGAGCAGAGGGAAAATCTTGTCTGTTCCTTTACACAGAATGAAAAAAAGGATGATTCCTCCCCTCAACACTCTCCCCTGACATCTGCCTGTGAAGGGAGGGTGTTACACACTTTATTCCCCAGATACCCGTAACTTCTAGATTTACTCAGAACACACACAATACGGTTTGGATTATTTTTAAAATTAAAAGAAATTCTGCATCATTAGCAGGTGTAACTAAAAAGTCAGTTGCTTCACAAGAAATCAGGCAAAGTTATGATTTTTGTTTCATAAATTTTTACTTTTCATTACTGTAATTCTTGAGATATTGGTGGGGCTTTTTTTAGAGCGAATGCAGGACAATTACTGGTGAGCTTAAGATCAGTGTGACAAACTTTCTTTGATTGTTTTTTTCTTCTGGGAAAAGAATATGTATAAAAATAAATGACTTAAAATACAAGCTTGATATTTTTCCCATCTTTGGGAAAGACAGAAAAACTTTCGGCTTGGCTGTTCGATTTTATCTTTTTTTTTCCTTTTACGTAGTTGATGGTGATGCTCTAAATAAAATAGGAACTGCCAAGTCATATTCTGGAATTATATTTGTCATACTTCAGTGACTTTTGATTTTATGTAGAGGAAACTGATATGTAGAAAATTGTCTCTTGTGAAAATTTATGATTTCACTTTCAACTATGCAAATTATAAATGACCTCCTTAAGTGTATGGGAGTGCAGGTGCCTGAGATGAAAATAAAGCTGGAAAGAACTTCTTATTTAGTTTGTTAACACTTACATGGATAACAACTTACAAGTCAGTAGAAAAAACTAAGATTTGAAAGGTTAAATATTATAAATAATTTTTAGCACTATCATTCTCTTCGTCTAGTCATAGTTCCATGTGAGACAAACTCTTGTCTGGTTCCCTTCACCAGAGACAGTGGTAATGGTTATGTTCATAGCCTGAGTGAAAGCCGCAGGGAACAGACATGTTAAAGAGAAGAAACATAAATTTCATTGGCTGTTTATAAAATAATTTCTCTTATTTCATCACTGTTAAAGAGAGATTATAGTGAAGGTATGGAACAGTTATTTCCATACTAAGTATATAAGAAGAAGTATTCAGCGTCAGAAAAGGTCCATTGAGCTCTCCTGAGTCCCTCCTTTCTCTAGAAACTTATACAATGAAAAGTGTAAGATCAAGGGAAATATGTATAATACTTGCTCACAGTACTCTCCAAACTGTTAGTGGCAAATTTTTAAGGTTTTTCTAAGGCAGAGTCACTTATTGCAGGCCTTTTTCTCCAAAAGCTCCTCCAGCTGCTTTCTTAACCCGTGAGACCTTCCTGTGCCCCAAACATTACAGAGATAAATTCCACAGATTAAAATATCCTTGCTACAAGAACCTTTTTCTTAGGGTTTTTTTTGGACATTCCACCTCTGAACCTTACTAAATGCACATTTAGTTCTTGCATGGAAAGAGGTGATGATCGATCCTTTCCTGATTATCTTCTGAATGCTCTGGTGGATTTGGTAGACCAGTATATTAACCTCTGGTCATTTTTTTCAAGGTTGAAGAGATTTAGTCTGTTTAATTGTTTCTTTGCCCGGATGTTCTTCTGTACTTTGATTGTTCTTTCCATTTTTCTTCTGTTCTTTTTCCAAATGCATTTTATCCTTTTAAAATGAGATATTTAATATAGAACTATGTGAATCAGTCTAAATTAATTTACACTGCAATTCAGCTGCTTTTTTACTGGAGTGTCACAATTTTTAAGATCCTTCTCTTGTTCTTCACAAAAAATTTTAATCTTCATTTATCTGAATACCAAATTGAAGTCAACAAACCTTTACATCCTTAACCTCTTTTCAAAATAATTTACGAATATCTCCAATACTTAGATAGATGTACAGATTTCTGTAAGATTCAACTTTTCCTTGTTCCTTTTTCTACACGATACAAAGCATAAAAAAGAAGGATGAATAGGAAAGGAATGTTGTTTAAAATGAGAAGGCAGGTAGTCAAAGAAATGTCTTTGCTCCAGCATACAACAAAATTATACAGCCATTTTTTGCTGATGGATGTAAGAATGTACAAAGTAATAGACTTAGGCTTTTATAAGTAATTTATTTTATTACAGTAAAATATTCTATTTGTAAACATTAGTATTTTACACTGTAAATGTATTAAAACAGAAAAAATAAAATATATATGTCAGTATAGAGTATTTATTCCTGTGTAACACTGCAGGGACCAGTGCTTAGTTTTGGTATGGTTTAGTTTCTTTATCAGTGGTTTAGGAGCAAATGCGAGTCTAAAAATAAAATGATGCAATAATTTGACAGAATCATAAATATTTAACTGAGTCATATAATGCAGTCTATATAGCAAACGAGCAACAGAGAGGATCAAGAGGGTCCTTTGCAAGCATGATTAGGGATGATCAGAGTGGAAGTACAGAGATGACTGTGCCATGTGTTCAAAAAACTTTTAGATTTGATGCTTCAAGACAAGGTTTAACAGGCATGGTGGTGTTGGGCTGATGAATGGACTCAATGGTCTTAGAGGTCTTTTCCAACCTTAATGATTCTACAGTTCTATGACTCTATGATAGGTCCAGTTATGGAAGTGAGCACCCACCTCTGGCACCCACAGCTTCAAAAGGATGGTGGAAAATTAGAGATTGCAACGGAAAGCTGCAAATTCATTTGAATGTCAGAAAAAAAATAGTCTAAAATAAGATGCTTGGAGTTCATCTGCAGACTGGCAGTGCTCAAGACAGACAGAGATTTTTTTGCTTTGTCAGTACTCCAAACCCGGTAACAGCAGTTGGCCTGATGATTAGCCAAGCTAATAAGCCCTGCTGAGAAAAACAAAATATTACCTAGCACTCAGTACCATATTAATGCAGCCTTATGTTTGTGGGCATTTAGTTTGATCTCCTTATCTTTTATTTATAATACTATGAATAGTTAGTAAAAGAGAAGCTTAGAAATCAGGTGTACTTAAAATGCCTGAAGATGTGCATCCTACATTCTGCTTGCTCTCTGAAATAGTGGTGCGAAGGTTGGTAGGCAGCCCAGTCTACTAGTAGCTGCAGTAAACTTTATAGACAATGTTTTTCTCCAAATAGGAAGGCCAGATTTTACTAAAGTACAATCTAAATACATTAGAGAGAATGAGAGATCACCTTTCTGTAAGAGTCTTGTTTAGTAGCATGATCCAGACTCAGTTCTTCCAATTTCAGATAGATTTGTTTTAAGCTGTACACTTCTGCATTTTGGATTTCACAACAGATTTTAAACCAGTCTGTATGTTCTTATAAGTCTAGAAAACTCAAATGAGTGTTAGCGATTAAAGGATTATGGTTTCATCATGTTAATTAACTTGATTCCCAATATATCATTGCTTTCTGTACTCACTTTTTTATTGTTGGCTATGTTCATTAAAAATTTATTAATAAAAAGATTATCTTTAAATCCATGCATACTTTTCTGAGATTCAAAGAAGGTCCCTAAAGGTACATGGATTATACAATCAGGGAGAGAAATTCTGAAATGAGTAGCCCATATGGCATGAAAATTCAGCTGCTATGAGTCACTACATGTCCCTGAACCTTTTCAAAGCAATTCTTTAACTGACAGATTAGAGTGATTATTCCATTAAACATTTTTCAGAAGATTTCCCAGTTCCATAACTTGGAGTTTAAGGACCTGCAACAGGCATTCTGGGTTTTACATTCTGAGGATTCTTTACTAAATTTACTCTGTAAGACAGGATTTGTTAAAGATAAGAGAAAAACAGAGGATCATAAAGAGAGCAAATCTTTCACATTGATCCGCTACTTTAGACATATAAGAGTAGGTGGAAACATAAACTTCGGTACTTCTTGCTACTGACACAGCAATGATGTTTTTTTCTTTCTCTAGTATTGTGACACATGCTTCTTCAAATGGAAAAAAGTAGCTGGGACTTTACGCATGAAAGATTTCAGTCCTCCCCCTGAGTTCTAGGAGTCTTTTTGGGTAATGCTTGTCCTTTCTGCTGAAAAAAGAGGCCCCAAACAGAGACTACAGAAACTTATAAAGTCTTTTATCAGAAACGTCTGTTTTAGATTATTTTGGCTCTCAGAAGTTTCTACGAGAAAATGATTAATATAAATGCATCATTATCTGCCTAAATCATGACTTTTTTTCTGTCTTTATCCGTTAATGAGATAATTGTCTGTGCACGGAACGGATTTTATTGGCCTGCCACTCCCATTCTCCCTTTCACCTGTAGAAATTTTTAATTGAAAAATTTTTACTGGATCTCCAGACATCTTTCCTACCATCTTGTGCTGATGAGTTCATCCCAGCACATCCTGAGGGGCAGCAGTAACACCTGGTAACTCAAAATTTTTCTCCCTTTTACAGAATACTCTAAATCACCTTAGTCAGTGAAGCTGTGGAGAGAAAGAAAAAAAAGAAGAAAGCATATACCACAGCAAGTGCTAGTACAATGCAAAAAGAGTGATGAAAGACACAGTAGCTCAGAGGAAAAAAAAAATCTATATGAAGCCAGCTCCCACAGAAAGTTATATTCAAATCCTAGCACCAGACTGGGTATCAAATAAAGTTACCTGATATACAATAGTGCAAAAGAAACTATTAAAAAGCAATGAATTTGCAGTACTAGTCCGAAAGGAACTGTATTAGTTGCAGAGGCACAGACAAAATCTTATGAAGTATATGAAAAAACAGGTTTATCTCATATTTCTACAGTTTCTCTCTAGTATCCCAAATGCAAACATAGTGAATGTATGGTCAGTTATTTGTCTGGATCTGGACACACAGCTCATATACTCACGTTTATGGAGTCAGTTACGCTTGTAAAATAGCCAGGAACAACAAACTGAGTATTTTCTGGTTTCTGTGGGCTGTTCTTTGTGTTGTATGCTCTTAAACTCTTTCTGTCTAGGCAGGATAAGAGTTTTTGATTTCTGAAGGGGCAGTCTTTGAGCAGGCAGTTAAAGTGTTCTGCAGTCACGGACTTGTGCTACAACACCCAACTCATACATCCATATAAATTTTAACTCCAGGATGCACTACAAACTTAGCAAAATAGTATTTGGAAACCATTTCAGATGTCTTTGACTTGTATGCATCTCGGCTGGTTTGAAAATGTTTCTGTATTTTTGCTCTGTCATCTACTTCATTACCAAATGATACACTTTTGTGCAGGCACAAACGGCAAGGAAGGACAAGACATTATGTTGTTGTCAAAACTTCAGAGTGAAGTTTAGTAAA
Source organism: Opisthocomus hoazin (assembly GCF_030867145.1). Lineage (NCBI taxonomy): Eukaryota > Metazoa > Chordata > Aves > Opisthocomiformes > Opisthocomidae > Opisthocomus > Opisthocomus hoazin. The sequence goes on from NW_027448810.1 coordinate 41,778, forward strand.
AGAATTACCTATACCAAATTGAAGTATGTTCAGACTGCTACCTGTATATTTACTATTAAAAAGAAAAATCAAAACAGCAGACAGTACCTGATGCTGGGAGTTCAGCAGTGTACTGCATGTCATCCCTCTTAGCACCTATAAAAATTGTGTCAGTTTTGAGTCACCCATGACACATCATGTGGCACATGAGAACTCCCTAGCTTACTTAATTAACAACATCTATAAGACTCTGAAATTGATCAAATATATTATTATGCAGAATGATACAAGCAGACTTTATAAATGTGCCTCAGCAGTCTATCACATCCTGGAGCAGTGCCTGCGTTTAAGGATTTAATGCTTGTACCTTTTTCTAAATTATAGATATTGTAACTTTGTCTTGAGTCAAGTACGACAAATTTTGCCTCACTGGAAATAAATTCATATATCATCCATGGAACCCTTAGTCATTAGTGTGTAGAAGTTCTTAAAATACTTTAATAAAACATCGCTAATTTCTGTGTCTTCTGCACTGGCATTTTTAACCCTTTCAGGTTTGATAGACTGGATTGTACATATATCCTCCTCTTATAATAACGTATGGAGCTACCTTTTCTTGTTTGAAATTTGTAAAATAAGAATTTACTTTCATCATGGAATATGCCTGATTTTCCTGTATATTTTAACAGTATTGTAAGTGAACTGAATTTCCTCTCTTTGCAGGTAGATTTTACCATCCTAACAGCACTGATACCTTTGAATCTGCTCTCCCTTCCAATTTCTTGAGGTCACCATTTTTCTTTTGATAAATGTTTTTCACAGAGAGGCTCTAAACAGCAAAAAATACAGCACATTGTATTTCAGAAGGATGATTGACTCTAAAGCTAAAGCACGGCATTCTGTAAGCCTCATGCATTACCTCAGTTAATACAAAATGTTTTTGATAAGCTTTTAAACCTTTATTAGAAAACTACTTAATCTGTGCACCCTCTAGACCCAGACATGCTGACATATGTGCTGCTAACTTTGACTGTATGTGTTGCCCCTGAATTCACTAGGAAAACTGTGGGAATTATTAGACCACTTTACTTACTTGCAAATTTTCAAACTTTTTCAAGTTTTACTTGTTTCTATTTGGTTGCATACATTGCCAAAATGCTTGCAGGAGTGGAGGTTTACAGCTGGCTTCACAGAAATGCTGTGATCTACACACACACAAAAAAAAAATGGCTAAAGGAGTGTATGTGAAGCGTGGTAGTGTAAACGCACAAAGCTAAAAAGGTGTCGTAGTTGCCACAGTATTAACCTCTCTTATAAAAATTTTCTATAATCATTTGGGAATATGAAGGCAGAGCAGAAAGAGGAATATAATCAGCTATGTTACAGCTGGCAAAGTTAGGATATTTTGAGAGTACAAAGAGCAGGGAGGAATAAAATGAAGGAACCTATGATGAAGGTAATAAACATAAAGAAAAAAGTTTCTAGTAACAGATACTCCCTCCCAGAGTAAAGCATTCCAGCCTTTAGTATGTTGGTGTTTATATCTTGCTAAGTACTGCAGAACAAATAAACAAAGAATTTAGTAATGCCAGTATAAAAAAGACATTGTCTTTTGTAAAGCAACTACATACAATGTGCATTCCTACATTTTTAATGTGTCTTGTTTCTTTTAATGGAGAGCACTTCCTGTACAGCATTTTTATTCATCTTTTTGAACATAGAAGAAAGGTGTGTTCCTGCTGTAAAAACCTAGTAAAACACTGCTAAATTTTCAAAGATGTCAGCTGCCTTAATTCTTTCAATCAGAGGAAGAATGTGTAAGGTTGGGGTTTTTTCCTTTCTTGTAGCTTACCACTGTGAGTTCTGCTAATTAACTTTGTATTTAAGTATTACCCAGTATGCTCCTTTTAATAGTCCATGTGAATAAGATTTAGAGTTGAGATAAATAGTTTATTGGAAATCTGGAATATACAATACATAGTTTTAAAGAGGCATAACATGATAAACTTATTCTAAGTGTGTGTCTGCCAGTTCCTCTTCATCATCAGCTGTGCTATTGCAGATCTTGGGCAGAGGCCTGGGGAGCTGTTCATGTCAAGGTGTGAGAAAATCTACTGAAGAGTAGGAAAACCCTTTTCTTGTGGCACTAATCACAAGTGGAATTCAGGTCTGTGTTGACGAAAGGTTCAGTAATCAAGCACAATACCTTTTCCTTCTAGTACTTGTACAGGTATTAAATGTGATCTGTATATATAATACGGTGTAAGGGTCTAGACAATATGAGGGTAAATGTCTCAAACACTTGTCTAAGGTGCTAATGTGAAGGACAACACCTGTGAGTGTTGGATACTGGAGCGCTGCACTTCTCTTGTGCCCGTCAGCACTGAGCCTAAGCAAATGGCCTGCTCTTCCTGCCGGTCTGATGCGAAATCACCCAAATGACATCTGGACCGAGGGAGAGACCCTCACAGCCCGATGCTACTCTGGTAAAGCTAAGCAGACCACTTTCAACAGCCTCCATATCCAACTCCCTTTTTACAGCTAACAAGCTGGCCTGGTTTTGGTTAAAACAGAACCGATTCTCTTTTAGAGAATCTTCCTTACAGCAAAGTTCTTCCAAGTAACTGCATTTTTCTGAAACTGGCTGCTTATTTTATAGACACTGTCCACTCCGAAGCTGATAACACCTGATGTTTATAGTTACACTGAGCTAACAGCAGGAAAGGAATGCAGAAAAAGACCCCTTTTTATAATTATTACTGTAGCAGCCAAGGTCACTGACAGATCTCTTATGTCTCGCAACTGAGGAGTCGGAAAGGGTCGTACTTGTGGGGGGGGGTGGACAGGACAGGTGACCTGATATTGACCAGTAAGGTATTCCATGCCATGTGCGTCATATTCAGTTAAAAGCTGTGGATCACAAGGGTCTCACTTTCTTTGTCCATGACTGCCTTCTGAAGAGCACCCTGCTTGTTCTGCCTGTGATCCCGATCCAGTTTTCAATCCATGCATCCCTGAGTCCAGTTCCTGTCTACAGCCGAGGCCAGTCCGGGACTGCCTGGTGTTGCCTGGCAGCTGCTGGTGGGACGCCAGTGCCCTGGCACCCAACTCTGGGAAACTCAGTATCAGTTTTGTGTATTTTACATTATTTCTCTTCTTATTAATATTATTGGTATTATTAGTGTTATTAGTGAAACTTCTTATATTCACTTTCTAAATCTCTTTCCCTTTTCCTCCTTTTCCCTTCTTCTGGTGGGAGAGTGGGGGTTAACAGAGAGCGTCTGTCACTCAGTTTATTGACGCCCTGTTCCAAACCGTGACACAAGCCGATAGTCCTGCACCAGCAAGAGGTCAAACAGAAGTAACTGTGGTAGGGGGACATGACAACCACCGACTCAGTTCAAGACCAAAAAGACTTGCCCGCCCCCCAAGCTGTATGGAGCTTGCATGCTAATTTACACGGAAAGAGAAGATAGCTTAGCCTATAACAGAAAACATGGTTATCACCAATTGACTAGCATGAAAAGTGAGAAACTCAACTAAGAGAAGGGGGCTAACTACCTACAAAAACTTTCTCCATTGAAAGCATAAAAGCAAGGCTTATCGTAATTGTACCACAGCAGATTGTTTATCATAATAGTACTACTGTAGTTTGTTTGTTGTAATCGTACTACCATAATTTGCTTGTCATAATTGTACCATTGTAATTTACTTCTCATAATCATGCCTCGGTAGTTTGCCTGTCATAACTGTGCTACAAGATATTGATTTATCATAATCCTGAATAAATCGTGTAAAGCGATACAGGATCTCTGGTGTCATTTCACCTTAATCTAGCCAATCTGGATCTGCAATCTGAGTCACTTTTGTTAATGGAGTGGGGCATTTAATCACTCTCATTGTTCGGGTGTGACATATGGCCATATGCCAATGTAAGTAATTTCAGAAAAAAAGCTCAAAAAGTAGTACAACTGTTAGTTGCAAGATGAGTATAGTGTTGTGCATGTCGTATTTCTATAAACTTTTTGTTAAAAAGCAAAGCTTTAAGCTAAGAAGTATTCCAATGAGACTTCAGTAGTTCCAGGATTATTGTGCACATGTAATAAATTGAGGTAAAATCTCAGCTTTTAGAACAATAATTTATATGACTTACAAATTATTTCATAATAATTATTTAAAATATCTATTTAGTTTATATTTTAGGCTGCGAAAAGCCAAATGGAAGTCTCTTACCTTTCATATGCTTATTAAAAAAATACCCTGGAGAAAACTTTCGGTGTTTAAAATGTTGCACACAAGCAGTTAAGGTGCAAAATTATTATCTTTTTTGGTATTGTTGGAAGAACTTAACATGTGTATTTGTGTTCTCCATGGTAGTATTTACATTTATTAGGGAGTACTTGATCATTATGCTCTTGTCAGTGACATAATTTATTTATTAAAGAATTGCACTTGTTAAGGACACAATACTTCTCTGTTCTGTTTGACTAGATAGAGGTATTTTTGCATTTCTGATATTTTTCAAAGACGAGATCTGTAGGCAGATGTAGAAAGTAATTTTCTCCTTTTAGGGAGACCTTATGAGACCCACTTTTGGTCTTGATAAGAACAAACCACAGACTATGGAAACAATGTTTAGGAAGCCATGAACAGTGATAATGGGCTCCCCATACACAAACCATCAGAGGAATAGGGGGAAGGAGGTTTATTTTCACTGAGATGCTACGGAGGTTCTTCTCTGAGGTGAAATTAAACTAAAGCTTGAGCAATCTTGTTCAACCAACAAATTTTTCTAGCTACATATTATTTTACAGGAAAACTAAATTAAATTAAATATAGCTATTTATACAGAATTTATCTGTATTTTCTTTCTTTTCAACAACAAGGATTTTGGTCTGGAAGAAAAAGTTAATCAGTATCAATCGAGAGTACTAAATATTCTCAGTAATGCATTCAGTTGTTTTTTTGAAAATATCACCGATTTTTGTGTTTAAGTAAATAGTCCTGGACCAGTGGGGTCTGTTCTGCTTCATAGTTTATACTGTGATTCCAGGTAGGAATTTATCCAAAGAAATGTTACCATAGATCTTTGAAACAGATGAGCCAAAAGCAATCTTTTTTTCCTGTCTGGGATACTCGAAGACTGAGTGACAAAACATGTTTAGCAGCCGAAACAGTTGTCCCTTCATCAGATATTTCTAACTCTGAGGCAGTGCTCTTCCAAAAATTCCTTTTTTAACTACAAAATCTGTGATATTTTTTTCCTCAATGGCTTCAGTTAGGTTGTTATGAAATGCTCATGTAGTTGTTACTGAGCTCAGAAATTACCAAACTTGTCCTTGTCTTGTGGTAGCCAGATTGTAAATCTAGAACAGGAGAACTATTAATTGCTTGAAATATTTGCTGATCGTGAAGGATCTGACATATAATTTATACATTTCATTTAAGTGAGAAGCAGATACCTGCTATAGATAGGAAAAAAATGCAAGCCTAGCTAGAGGTAAAAATTAATTCCAAGTAAACTTTAAACAGATTCTGAGGTTTTTAATTACATTTCCATCATAGCTTCCATACTTGTTTTATATTGGCCCAAAGGGACCACTAGGATGAAAAATATTTTTCCAATAAATCATAGATTTGTCCTCTAGGTTTACTGAAGGCAAAATGTGCATAATTCTGAAATCCACTCCATATAATAATCTCTAGCAAGCTAGAAACAGACTTTTTTCACCTACTTTTAGTTGTAGCAGTTATTTTGTCTCACTTAAAAATTCTAAG
>NW_027448811.1:0-35534 GCF_030867145.1 Opisthocomus hoazin
TGTGGTCAGTAACACAAATAAACATACCAATACTTGGATGGTAGTGGTGTGTTATATACTGTAAAACAGTTGCAGGTGCATCCATATTTTTCACCGTTTTATTTTTCACCTGTTTTCCTCGGCAAAGTTGATGAATGCAATATAAGAAGCAGCAACAGAGGCGTCTAGATAGGTCCTGGCTTACTGTGGGCAGGTGTTGTGTACACTTTTGCAGGTAGCTTTGCCAATGGAGCTTGATCCTTTTTTGCAGAACTTCAGGTCTGCTAGGGCTGGACGTCTCTGAGCAGAGGATGCCATCTAATCTGGTGTCTTATCACGGTGTGGATACATGAGGAGTGCTGGGAATCATGTCCTGTTAGCGGATAGTAGCACATGTATCATCAGTTTCAACACATGCAAATCAGTCTTTTTTTAACTATTATTTTTTATTTAGGCCTGCAGGAAATATAAGCAAGTATAAAAAAGCCATGGGTAGCAGAATGATACACCATCAACAGCTATTTGCTTTCTGAGTGATGAAGTGTTGCACCTGGGCTAAGTTCTAATTTTGAAGTTCCCCTAGCATATATTTTGTACCTCAGATTTTTTAATGAAACACGCATAATAAATATCTTTGCTATGCTTACTGACAGTTTTTTTTAAACTAACTATGTCTTTAGACAGCCTTTCATTTGAAAATAAGAATATCAAGTTAGTATACTAAGAGCTTAAGTGGAAAACTTGACTGTTCTTTCAGTAACAATTTATCAACTGTTCAGCAGGTTCATTGGGAAGTGGGTAAGAAAAAAAAGTATTAACTAATTGCATTATATTTTAAAACACACCTCATTTTGCATTGTTCTCCAGGTGTCTCCTGGATTGATTTTGAGTATATCTACAGATGTCACGTGTTTTCTATGTACAGGCTGGTAGGAGCAGGCTCCCACAGAATGCAGTGCTGTTCCACAAGTTTTAAGTGTTCAGCAAGACAGGGGCTAGTATTAGTTTTGCAAATATTCTTTCTCTATCTCTGTCTTTAGATATGAAATATGAAAGCAAATAAGAAATAAAAACAGCTTTCCCATCATGGCAAAGCTAATAATTTCCTGTTTGAAGGAAATTTGGCCAAAAGCTTTGAAAAAAGAAACTGTTTCCTCTTCTCACTTGACAAATACGGGCAAAGGCTAAGAATGTCCCACAGTACTATTACATGAAGCTCCTCTGTTTTCCACAGACATATATCGTCTTATAGACTAGGTGCAAAAATTTGTCAGTGGACTTATATGTTTCTCTGGACAGCCACAATTCAGTAGTGCTGTAAAATTACTCTATTGTCCCAAAGATAAATACACAAGGTGCAATGTTACTTTCATAGTGATTATTCTTTTTCCTCCTTCCTCAGTCTTCCTTTAAGAGAAATCACAGGAAGTGTCTTCAGCAGTTGTACCACCACACAATGTGATTTAGCTGATATTAAAAAGCCAAATAATCAGAAAAAAATGCACTCAGAAAATCCAAAAAACTCTCAAAATTATTCCCTATCTGTACATGCTATTTAGGAAATACTTCTATACAGGTACATATGTTGTCGCGAATGAGTGGTTAGGTCGCTTAAATGATCACTCAAAGGTTTTGCAAGAAAAGATTTTACTGAAAATTTAGAAAACTTGATCTTACAGGGTTTGTTGGCAAGGTTCACTCTTTTACTTATCAAATGAATGGAATACAAAATCTAAAGGGTTTTTATATAGCAAATGATATATACGAGCATAAGAAAGTGTGTAAGGGGATAGGGAGACCCTTCTGTTGAGTCACCAGGATCAGACTGGACTCCGTTGCTCTCTAACCTCCTTCTCAGAGAGGAGCCCAGGTGCGGCTAGATGCAGGACTGGACTTAGACCACTACGCTTTATGTCTAACGAACATGTTCAGTAGTAATTCAGGGTGTGCTCATAGTTTCAAGAGAGAGAGAGAGTCACAGGAATTTAGCAGTTATTAATCACTGGTTAACTTCGCATTTACAGAGTGATTAGAAAGAATTTACTATTACAATCACAGTAACAAGATATTACGCTTTGAATCGATTCACACACACACACTCATGCAAAAATTCCGCTCGAGTTCAGTGAAATACTTACTTCAGATCGAATGATTTCTCAATGGACAAAGGCTGAGTCTCAAGGAGATCAGCCCAGGTAGTTTGTGAGTTACTCTGAGAAGCGTCCCACTCAGAGGCAGTTACTGGGCACAGCCTGCTGCAGACCAGGGGAGCTCAAAAGGCCTTCCTTGGTACTGCTGTTTATAGGGTCTCAAGATGATTGACTTTAGGCATCAGTAATTTTCCATCCTGGTCACAATCCACATGATGCAGACAGCAACTATACAATTCCGGTACTACCCAGAACGTACAGTTCTGCGGGTGGGTGCAACTCCAGGCATCAGGAGTTTCAGGTGCGGGCAGCGAGCGCCTGATCGGCCCAACTCACTGTGCTTGTACAAAGACAAGGAACGTGCCAAGTCATCCCGACTCAGTGCACACCAGCTAACTATTACAGTGTTCGCTGGTTCTGGGATTGCCGGGGCGGGGCTGCACCTCCACATATGTATATCAGGACAGATTTGTAAACAACACTGAAGCAAAAAAAAAGCTGAATTTGCAATTGATGTCATTCTTAGTAAATAATTAAACATTCAGTCTAATAGCATAAGTAACTATATGTAACACATTATTTCAGAACAGTCAAAAAAAAAAATCCAGAAAAGCCCCCTGTATTCATGGTGACAATTCTCTTATGACAACATCACAGGAAAAGGTTGTAATTAATGCAAAAATGAAGCGGACAATCTATCAACATAATCTGAATAAAATCCTTCCACAGTTAAATGCAAACACTAAGTGCTAGTATAATACTTTATTAATTAACAAAGTATTTATCCACTGGGAAATGAGGATAAAAGACTGTACACTTTGTCAGACTGCAGAAAAATGTGTTAGCTCTTCATAAGAAATGCATAAAGCTCAAACAAAAGAATGATTATCTCTTTAAACCAATTACATTTAATCTCACAAGAAAGAACGAATATATCTGTTCCTTCATGTTACTGTGATACACCACCAAAATTAAAGAGATCACAGTCCTTTATAGATTTCAATGCTAGTATCAAGTTACTCTCTTGAACTGTTAAAAGTGCTAGTATACCACAAGGAATTCTAAGCTACAGGATTTTTTCAAGAGAAGAAATAATTTTGTAAATGCATTACTTTAAATGGAGCTGTTTTCTATGCAAATGAAAGACATGGTGCTTTCTAGTCTTCATCACATAGCATAGCCTTCCTGACCAGACACCTTTATGCAGTATACCCTTATCCTAATCACGTTGTCAGAATGGCTCAACCTGCCAACTGCTCTAGAAATCTTATTTTTCCTACACTTCAACTTAAACTCACACTTACATTTAAAGCAAACACAAGTGGACAACCTACCCAAAAAGTCTTAAGAGAAAATATTTCACAGAAAACAAGAAAAATCAGACTATTGAGGACAGAAGAGTATTGCTTTGTGGAAGACGATAGTCATTAAAACCTGGTCAGTGTATGAACTAAGCTATTCTAAAATTACTAGTGAATGATTAACTAGTTTCTAACATGTCCACTTTCCAATGCAACTGATTTTCAAAAGCGAGATATATTGAATCCCATAAAAGATCACGCAACCGTTAGACTTTCTGTTATTGATTCTGAACCTGATCATCACTTTAAGAAGTCCCATATTGATTTCCATCCTCTAATCTATGTGAGAACATTGGACCCTTTCTCTGAAAATTTGAAAGTCATACACTATACACTCTTGCTCAAGGTCCTGCATTGTCCCAGGAATAAGGAAAGGAACAGACTGAAATTTATTCCTGTGCAGACAGACACTGCATCATTTCAATCTTCCTAAAACATTTCATTCATATTGTTATTTTGCGTTTACATATATCACCTTATTTTAATGAGAAATTTGTGACAATTACTACTCAGTCATCCTTTGGAGAAGAAATTTTTTTTTGCAAAACTAATCCAAAAGTTTCTAGTCTTGTCTAAAAAATGACAAATGTTTATTTGGAAAGACAAAGACATTAATATTTTCTGTTAGGAGCTCTAGTTTTCATCCTTCACTCTTCCACACCATTTCTGTCCTCATGTCTCAGCTAGACTGCATCTCCACTAATGTAATGAAACATCACAGGGTTGAAATGTAAAATACAAAATCTGCTCACAGAATAAATACTTAGGGGCATAACTTCATCATCAGTTTATGAACTTTAAAGTGTAGAAATAGTCTTTACATGGAGGTCATTCCATCCTGAATGTGTACTGTGAGAAGTCTTCTTCCTTCCCCCAAGGCAGTTCTTTATACCTGGTGGAGCACTTTGAGTACTACCTACCATGATAAGATGCAAAGCATTCACAATCAATAAGAGACTGATCATTTATCTACTGTTTACGAGTGCATATTTACTTCTTATTATTATAATTTCCCATTTATGGGGCAAAATTCTAGAAACAAAAAGATTAAAATAAAAGAATTCCAGACAGAAAAGATAAAATCTTCGTTACAATTAGTCAATGCTGATTTTTCCAGTAACATTCCAGTAAAGTAATCAAAACTTGTTTTTACAAGAGCTCATTGAAAAATTAGCATGTAATGCAATGAATAATGCAAGTAACGTCAAGTTTCTTAAACTGAATGCATTTCTGTGAAATTCAAGGTCATTTGAATTTTTTCTCAATTGTATTCATAAAATTGCATATATTTGAAAAGATCAATCTAGTAGATAATTTGAATTTTTCTGCTTTTTGTTCATCTCTTGCTATTACTACTGTCCCATTTCACAGAATAAGAAATAGAAACTTTCCCAAAATTGCAAAACATGTCTTGCTCAGAACCAGAGCTAAGAGTCAGAAGGCCCTATCTGGTGTCAGTACTTCATGTGTAAATCTTTCTATAGCAGCATCAATAAATTGCGAAAGAGATTCTTGGAAGTTCAGATCCTTATGGAGGGGATGAGCAGGGATGACTTCCTTTGCCTGAAGCCTTAATACAGAATGAAAAGCTCTGCGTATCAATACCTGTTTTGTGTAGAGCACAGTTACAGGCATATACTGCTGTCTTTCTGCTAATGTCTTTGCATTTTCAGTATCCTTCTGAGGCACTTTTGTTACATGCTTAATGTCGTTACAGGTGCAAAACTGTAATTTCAATCTTGAATGCCATTGCACATGTGCCTCAAAAACACTGAAGGCCAAAACTCTATGCTGCTAACACAGATTGTGGGTCAACAACATTTTTCTTTGCTTGCTAATGCTTTATTGTCTCTTAGTATACATTGAAATAATAATGCTAATTTATGCAGATATTTTGTATGCATAGCAAATAATGAGAAACACCTGCAGAAATTTCCCTCCTTCTCCGAGTTCAGAAACTAATTATATTTTTAAATAATGGCTACCATTGAACACAATTATCCAAATAATTTTAAGTAATGGAATCTTTTAAAGGTGTTTTTGAAAATTTTCACACAGTTTTTAAACAGTCTTTTTACATACCAGATAGGAGACAAAGAACATGGTAAGCAGCTTAGTAACCCAAAAATGTTTTGGCAGCTATAAATCAGAGTGTGATTTTTTTTTTCCGTCTTCTGCAGCTAATATTTTTCTGATTTAAAAAAAGGCGAGGATGTCCCCAATACCTTCCCTTCCTGATTAACATTCATAGGTACTATATATGGAAAATAAACTACAGGAAAAAGTAAAATACCGAGCCACTCCAGTTAAAGTGACTGACTCAGCAAATCTAGCCTTTCCAAAGGAGAGATTTGAAGGCAGAAGTATGGAAGGAAGATAGCAAGTTATGAATAAGAAATAAGGGGCTAATTTAAGGACAAGAGTAGACCAAAGATCTCCAAAGACTAAAGTAACATCCATTTGTCTGAGAGATACTGGCATCTTCATACCTTGCATGTTGAACATTCTTTCCAGCTCTCTAAATAGGACTAAAGTGGTGTTTCTTGCTGTACTGTCTGTTGCAAGTAAATAAGTAAAAAAGAGTAAAAGAGAATCACATGATAAATCCTGCAATCGCCTCAGCTCCTGGATTTGATTCTCTATTATCTGCTTGTAAACTAGATAAATGAGTCAGTTTTAATTCAGCATTTCTTTCTCCTGTTTTAACTTCCAAGCTTTCCATAATGATATAACAAAGAAGAAAAAACTGTTTTAAATACATCTGAAAATAAAACAACCCTCCTAAAATAATAAAGGAAAAGAAAGGGTTACCCAAAATCTCTATAGCATTTTCTCTCATGTTCAGAAGTCTAACCAGAATTTTTCCGTATTTCCCAGCACCTGCATAAGCACGTGATTGCAATTGCCTTATTATTCTCACCAGCCCCACCACCAGGCTTCTCAGCAGTGAGTTAATACTGAGTTTTGCAACCCCAAAGATGACAGGTCAAGATTAACTCAAAGCCAGAATGCCCTGCTATGGAAAAACAAACATAAGGGTAAAGACAGAAGTTGTCCAAACAGGATGAACTGAACCCTGTGCAGTCAAAACTGTAGATTTGCTGTTGCTACGGGGTAGAGGTGATTACTATAGAAATGTCCACTGTATAGACACCATCTCACAGGTCCTAATCTAATTGAAAGTGATTTCAGAAAGACAGCTGTTTTCTAGGGTGCTGACATAGATAATAAGATCTTGTTAATGCTGCAGTTGGGGCTCTGCCTTAGGTCTGCTTTGCTTCAAAGAGTAGCAGCCAGTCCCTGACTGTATAGTGCACACTTTGCTGTTCTAGTTTTGTGTCTGCAGAGTGGATGGATCTGCGTTCTGTGTTGTAAAGGCAGCTTACCCTTCAACAACATTATAATACACATGACAAATATCACAAAATTGTAGCATCTAACATCAAAAATTTGAGGAAAACACAGCAACATCCTAAAATTGAAACATATCAGACAAGCTGTGAATTGTAAAATTCATCGGGGTCACTCCAGCTTGGTCACTTGGCCAAGATCATGCCTACACAAGGAATGGCTGGCCCAGGTTTGTGATTCATCTTTTTCATCTCTTGTTGCTACTGGAAACAGACATGACGCTCCTGAAAGTGGACAGGATGACAAAAATTACCATTACAGCTTCTAGAGATAAATAGCCTCAAAGAAGATTATTTATCTCCAGTATTACAGGTGCATAGTACAGTGAAATGGGACAATTAGAGTTAAAAAGGAGGGAAATTAGGATTCAGTTACATGTATGATACTCCTGTGTGAAATGGGTTGTTATTCTAACTCATTTCCCTGAAGCTAGACACCCACATCATATAAACGTGGGAATTGATACTGATGGTTCACCTCCTGAAAAGAAGCCAAGAATTAACTTCTAATTTGGAGTTCGTCAGAACAAGGGTAAAGCAGTTTGGAGAAGCATGGACACACCTTCTTTCACGCTCTTAGAAACTATTCGTCTAGTCCTTGAATCGGCATCTTGTATCTGCACACAGCTACACGTTGTGTCTTGCAGAATCAGGGCTTTTGCACTATTATTTTCTTATTTTGTACACACAATAAATTTTTACAAACATTAGATGAATTTTATAATGATATTACATTAAAAATGTCAGAAATATTTATGACTAATTTTAAAATTCTATAATTTGCCTGAATTTTGAAGTTTACATTAAAAATCACACCTTATTTTTTTTGGTGAAAATTTCAAGCAGTTTTGAACAAAATATTCCATAACATGGCAGAATGGAATCCCCCCTCGCAAACAGTGTTAAATTCATTTTAATAGCTGCATTGGATCTTTAGTAGTATAAATCTTTACAGATAAATGCAGAGGATTTAATTTCTTGAATTTTACTTATTTTTCCTAAAAGCCCTATCATTGTGCTCTAGACTGAAAGAACATTTAACACAGGATGTTGACTCTAAGAGTAGTCAATAACAGAAGCCTAGGAAACCTGTCAGGACAGGGCAAACATGCACTAGTGCTTCACAGGATGCTCCTTTAACTTCCAGGAATCTTTGTTTTCTGTTTCTTAAGCCTAGAATTGTATTTTTTATGTAGTAGCCTAAAGGTTTCATTAGCATTTCCATAGTCTTCCATCTGCAAAAACTTTACAAGACATATAAAGATGCTAAAATATACTAAAATCGTAAGATAAATGTTTTAGATTTCAAACATAATTCTAAAAATTTCACTATGGCCTTTGCAATCCTGAAATCAAGACTGATTTTTGTTGACGTATGTGTAAGAATGTCTTGTACCATGATAAATTTGAATGCAAAGAATAGTATATCCTACTTTTCTTGATGTCAAGTCAAATACTGAAAATTCTATCTGGGAAAAATCCCATTTGCCATCAGTTCTCAGTCTTTTGTGCATGTGTTTGCTAATCAGTCAACTTCATCTATGCTTTCTAAAAGAGAGATAACACAGGGCTTTTGGAAAACATATTTCCAAGAGTGTAGTTCCAACCTAGTCTTGATTTCCAACAAATACGGAGAATGTTAACACTCAGAGCTCAAACAGATTTGTAGAAGATTAACAGGTATTTATTTAAGGCAAGCAGATACAGAAAACACATTTAAAAGTTCACTTCTACTTTATGTAGAGTCCTGTATGGTACTGTACTGACTGGAGAGGGAGGAATTAACATGATTTTACAGAGGCAGTCAACATGAGAACTAAATAACACCACTTCAAGGAAGATAAATGCAGATAATCTTTTCCCAAAATATAGCAGTGGGCATTCAAGGAAGAAGGAGCAAACTATGGGAATATAATTCCCATACCAAAAGCAGAGAATTGGAACACCTTTCCACTTCCAAATCCCAAAAGAGGAGCTAGGCTTTTCTATTTTGCAGGATCAAACACAATCTCAAGATGCCAAAGGCCAACTGCAAATAGAACTACAAACTATGTGATCAATCATAATCTCATTTGACCAAGTTACCTGAGTTAACTTGTACTTTACTGAAACGAAATGCTGGTTTCTTCCATTAGGATCAGGACTGAATAAAATATTTCAAACAATACATAATATCATCATAAACTTCCTGATCTATTCTCACAGTTTGAATACCTTAAAGAAAAAAGGAAAACAAAAAGCGCATCTCCTCGTAAACTGCTGTAGAGAAGACCTTGCATTCCCAGCTGCATTTGCAACAGATTTTGATAACGGTGAGTTTGCTTCTCCCCTCTGTAAGCAAATATCTCGTGATTGGTATGTGAAAGAAGTAAAACGTATTTTTGTAAAAAATGCTCTGACTCTCCAGATGCATTTCACAAACTGCGGTAGCCCACATCGTCCATGAGAGGGAACTATCGTTTAAGAGCTGAAGATTTATATCCCCACTTTAGTTTATTCAGTGAAATTTCCCTTTGCTTATCTGAACCCTGCCAACTGGGATGTTCAGAAAGTAAAAGGACAATCTAGATCCTCACTAGAATGCTATTTTTGAAAGCTAAACTGTTTAAATTTTTAACACAAAGGGTACTAAAGATGGTGCTACTAATGGGATTGAGTGTGCTGTGCAGATGGAACCAGGTGACAGGTGCCTGATACCAAATCAGAGACCTGATAGCAATAGACATCATAACAAGAACATATTTGCTGTGTTCGGTGCTTTCTTAGGAAAAAGAAAACTTTTCACAGGGATATATTAGTTTTAAAACATGTCACTGTAAGATAAAGAAAGAAATATAAAGAATAGCTCTTTATTCAGCAGACTCCTGCTCGAGAAGTAAAAACAATGATCCATAACCAGTACAATGTAAACATACGCTTTGAAGAGGTATTTTTTGCAACCTCCCAGACCATCACAACCGGCCAAATCCAGACTACTGTGGCAGAAGATACATAGAGCGGACTCCTGGAGATCACACAGTCTCCTGCTGGATTCTGCCCAGCCCCTACAGTGACAGAACTGCAAAAAAAGTTGGAAAAAAATATGTTTCTTTAGGTTTGGGTTTTTTTGGAGCAAAGGAGAAGACAAATATGGTCATTCATCTTGACAGTCTCCTGATTTATTAGAGCATTGACGTCCATTCCTTTTGTACAATTTGCCAAATGATCAATAGAATTATCCTTCGTGCAGGCAGTCTCAGACTGACCACGGCAAGCAGGTACAAAAGGCAGAATACCAGATTAGGGTCTGGGATGAACTGACAGTGTAAAGGGACTTCAGTTGTACAGACTAGATAGAAAAGCAGTAAGAAGGTTGATAACATGGCTGAAATTCATGGAGACAAGGTCTTTTTGTGAAATTTATACTGTTAATTTTTCATTAAGTAAGCTATACAGAAACATATAAATATGAATGTTTTTACTAACATCAATAGGAAAAGCGCTGGGAAAAAAAGCGGAAAAGAGGTTATAGATTTTTCTCTCCAGTCTGACTACATGAGTAGTCCAGCTGAATATAATGGGGATAACTTGTATTATCTTGCCTCTGAAGTTGAGAAAAGCTTTGCAGGTTCAAGTAAGAGTTTTTGTGCATTTTGATTATGCAGCTATTTTTCTGGTATATAAAATGACTCTGAAACAAACACAATACCTCCAGAATTATTTAAATATATGTTGATTTGAATTCCACACATTTCCTGGCCTTAATTTTGCCCTTTGTCTGAAACTAATAGTCATCAAAATTGCAGTTGCTTAACCGCTGTCTTTAAACAAGAAAACATTCTGCATTTGATTAACAGAGAAACCTCCTCATCAAGATTTTTTCTTTTAATATTCTATTTTTTATTCCTTCATTAAAAAAAGAAATGAAATAAGATGTCTTATAAGTAAAAATATGTCAAAATTAAACCCATTCTCAAATTAATTAAATAGCACTGTCCTCCAAACATTTTGTTCAAAAATGTAAAATCCCTCAACTTAAAATGCTGTGAATTAACACTTCTTTTTTGTATTAAAAAGGCTCAGCTTCACTCTGTGCTTCAAAACTGACATATTGTGCAATAAACAGCAATCAGCCTAAAGATGCTATATTAAACAAACCAAGTTTTGTTTTGCTAAACTAAGCAAAATTAGTTGAATGCCCTAAGTAATAGTTGCTGGTATTTTTTTGTAAATTATTTCTCTACTTGTTTTTGTGTCTATGCATAAATTAAAAATCTGCTGAAATTTATTATTCATCTGAGATGTAATTAATATGCAAAATTATGCAAATTAAGATGCAATTAGGCTTCAATTCTCTAGTGGAATTTTCCATTATAATTTAATACAAAGTAATAGAGTAATTGGTGTCACGTGTAATTACGGTTACTCACGTGTACTTGCAGACGTGAAAATGGTGTGGTATATGTTAGTTATCCTATGCAAATGTACCGTACAAGCTCTTAACACTTGGGAACTAGGTAAACAAAGATTGTCTTAAGAAAGAAGTGAGCAACAGTGACCCATCTTTCTTGTCATGTACTGTCATTTTCAAGAACATGAATAATTGTGATTAGTTTTTGCTGTGTTTATTCCTTAGAATTTATAAATAGGTAGCATGATACAATGCTAGGCTTTCTGTTTTTAATGTCTTCTTTAGGAAACTGTCTTTGGTAAAGCAAAAAATGATTATCAAAACGATGAAGATTTGGAGGATCAATGATAGATGTAACACAAATCTGTCAACTTTTTAACACAAAATATATTTCATATCTTCATGTGATACACAAAGAGTTTCAATTGCTTTATAATTTGCTACTTCTTAGAATACAGCTTTACACTACAACCTATTAAACAAAATCAGATTCATACAGTTTGGCTGGAGCTAGAACCTACAAACAGTTGTGGACATGAGTATATGTACTAGCTGAGCAAACCATACTGAACTCAAGTTTTCTGAAGTGTTAACATCTGCAGGATCGGTTTCTGAGTTCCTATGAACAGTCAATATAATTGGCTATCTGTGATAGTGCAAAATAATTCACAGTGCTTTTTAAGTAATTTTCCTGTCCTGATGTTTAATTCTTGTTCTGCACTTAGACAATTTTGGATAGAGTAATAAACTACTCAAATCACCCAAGTAATCCAAATTTCATAATTTGCCTGATAAGTACATATCCAGCTGTATCAAAGGGACAGATTACCATGCACTTGCATTCACAAAAAATGTAAAGAAATAAGGATGGGGAAAAAAAACCCCAAAACCCAGAACAATGCTTTCCAAATTTTATGATAACAAAAGAAGAAAACTGACCAAATACAATGTGAATTGGTTCTTAGCTCTGACTCCTAACTAGTCATTCCTTCACAGCAGCATACAACTCTCATTTTGTAACACCCTAACTGCAACACAAATAAGCCAGGAACACGTGTGCAAAACAAAAATAATGATTTCATTCCAGCCCTTTTTTCTTTTTTTGTCTGAGTGCTAAGGCCTTTTGTACAACCATGTTTTTGTTTTAACTCTATCATATTCTCAAAACCTTCCTTTTCCCTCCTGCAGGTGAGAACTTATCCGCTGTTCATGTTATAAGTTTAATGCGAATGGATCAATGGGTAGGTAGGTGGGGTGAAGAGAAGGAAATTGGAATGATTTAATACGGTGAGTATAGAGCTTCAGCGTGCCAAACTGGTCTCCTACTCTTTCTTTTCATTTTCTTCTACTGCTGCTGGCTAATCATTTAAAAGAAAAGGAATCTATGTGAGAAAATAAAATCTACCATTAGTCTCTTGTGCTGCACCCTTCCCTAGCCCCACCCATTCATCCATATGTAGCTTTTCCATTCAATCCCATAATACCACCAATTACTATGCAGTCAGGACCATTCATATTCATATTCACATCTCACTGTGGACATTTAAGCTACACTCTGAGCAACACTCATACTTTAAACTACACCTATTATACAGCTGTTGTACAATTACTGTAAATGAAGTATACAATATGGGGCTCAGCTTGTATAATAATTTGTAATCAGTGATAGGGGAAGAGGGTTTTGTGTACTTCTGCCCTGTGTACCTTTTGGCCTCCTTCTCTGCATCATTCTCTCCCTTCCTCCCCTTGGGCTTGGTTCAATAAAGGCTTGTTCTGAGAGACACAATAAAGACATTCTCATCTGGGGTAAAACAGCTTAGCCCTCCTGCAACTACACTAGTTTATGCCAGCTGAGACAGTCAGCTTGTCTGTCTCAGCACATAGCACTAATCTCTTTTGTACTGCTCTTTACTGAAATGGACTTATGCTTGATTTACACCAGAGATTAGAAAAAAATATATAACATATGACAAGATAAAATGATGGGAAGAAAGGTCAGAACGGGATCACTACAGGGAGCACTACTAACTAAATTAATGGCCTTTTGTTTGGCTAGTTTTAACTGTTTATCGGGCATTAAATGCTCCCACAGTTAAAAGATTGTAGACTTGATGGATCAATGCTCTGATTCAGTGGCACATCTCAGGCTGATAACAAAAGAGAGGAAGCTCGGTAGAATATGATGTATGTAGGTCAGCTATCTCATTGGTGGGCTAGAGTTTTCACAGTTGTGAAGACTTGACTAGTTCTGGAAATATTTTTAATAACATGAAAAATCATTTCAGTATCAGTAGAGATTTTTAAATAGTAGAAACTATTTAAGACTTCCTACTTTATTGCCTGACGTGCATATAATCCTCAGACTCCATCCAATATTATCACAAATACCTTATACTTTATGTGTGCTCCTTCTGCAATTTCCATTACATTGTCATGCCCTGTTGCTATATTTTTTCTGACCTACTAATCCTATGAATATGGGTAACTATCTCTTTTACCTTTCTTCACAAGACACTGAATTGACTGTATGGGGGCTGGTCGTATATATTCTCCTTAGTAACTGTTTGTGACCTGAAGATGGGTAGTCTGTCTTAGCAGTGTTGTAAAAGCCCTGCCATCTAGCAAGCTATGTTATTAAATAGAATAGCAATGCTAACAAAATTTTAATAACATTTTAATAGACATTACTATTCCCGTTAGAGTAGGCTTTCTTTCTTTTTCCATTAAAGCGGAAGGTCAAAGTCAATAGTCACGATGCCATCCTGTTGGGTAACTATTAACTGAGTTCTTGTTATCGGTTTTCAGCTGAATAATTGTTGCTTTCCATGCTACTGCTTGTCTCGTAAGTGAATTTACTGACAGAGAGGTACTGTTGGTCTTTCCTCCCTCTTGTGTGCCATGTTACAGAAAGAAGCTGTATCACTGCCCCTTCATATGCTTTTTGTTTACATACAACTTTATGCCCCCTTCTCTCCTTTCTCTTTCAAGATGCCTGTTGTTCTCTGTCATAGGAGGAACAACTGTTTTCCATCAGAGACTAACCAAAAGATCAGTCTTTCCATTTGTTCCTGTCACTCAAGATGTTTATTAATTTCCTTAGGAAGGTGGTCTCTACCACAAGATAGAAGACTAGCGGTTATGTGCTTGTTGCTGCTGTGGTACTTCTTCAGTCATGCACTTGAACACAGTGACTGTCATTCTTAATTTCATGCACCAATACCAAACAGTTTACATGTTTCTTGCAAATTTGCACGTTTCTGGAGTGAGGTGGGTTAGTTCAAACAGTTGTTAGCAAGACAGAGAATATTGTCACTTATAGGAAGCAACTGCACATACCATTCAAGCTGTTAATGGTTCAGAGTTGTTGTGTTTGCCAGCTATATCAAAAGATATAGTAGGAAAAGGGAAAAAACCTCATTCTTATATGACCTTGTAGCAGGCAGGTGTTCCAAACATGGTATGTAGCACCACATCTGCAGCAGTTCAACCATCTGAATTAATTAGAACCTCGAATGCAGGTAGACACCAAACTACCTCCTTTATGCCTACAGTAGGGTCTCTCTAGTCCAGGTTCAGGATAGAGTTATAGAGAATATAGTTATATTGCTCATTCTGTAGATTAAGAAAGGGCTTCAGATAAAGAAAATCACTGCTGCTTAAGATAATTCCTTCCACACGTACCAAGAGAAACATTAACACACAATTTTTGTTAAGAGCTTTTGATGAGCTTCCAAAGACCTACAGTTTATCAGTAAAATAAGTATTCTTAACTGGAGAGATGTTTTGGACCCAGAGTTCTCATCAAATGACTTATCCACTCCAAACTGACCCTCTGCCTCTCCGTGTAGGTGGAGGGAAGGAATTGTATTAGCTGTTTAATCATGGAAAGAAATGTCGACTGCATCATGGCTCTTAGAAAAGTTATAGTCTGATGAGCAGTCATCCTGATGAGCAGTGGTCTTGGTAGCAACAACATTTTAAACAGCCTGACTCTTCCCTCTCATCTTTCTGGTCCCTGGCTTAATGTTCCTACTGACAAGGACTAAAAATAACCTGTTAAAAGTAATTTGTTTTATCCTGACAGTGTTCGTCATACTGCTGCTAAAAAGAATGTCTCAGATCACAGTCCTGCTTCCCCAGGCTCTTCCCCTTTGTACTGTGTCCTCTAAAGAAACCGAGATTGCAGACCTAGTTTGTAGTCATTTTCATGCAGTCCAGAAGGTGATCCAGACGACAATTGTGTTTTTCCTCCTTGTTCAACGGCACTACCTCTGGCTGCTCTTCTCTTCTGTTGATACTAACAAAAGTCAGGTGTCAAAATGTGTTATCTGCAATAATTAATTTTTGTTTTAATGGTCTCCTCCTCTTATTTTCTGACTGTCTTATCAGTCATCCGTCCCTTCCTGTTTCCCAGCTTCTGCAATAGTTTGAAGACAGAAGTGCAAACCATGTCTGGTGTCAGCCCATATGAGATTTGGGTGATTGCCTCCTCTGTTGTGTCATTTGCAGTTGCAGAGCAGGACTGTAGAGCAACACCTCTTCTCAGAAGAAAAGTTCATCCTTCCCAAAACTGAAACTTGCATTTCAAGTAAAGCAGGGATATTTAGAAAGCAAAAAAGCAAACAAATATAAAAGCAAACCTGAAAAGCTCCAAAAAGCTTTCTCAATTCATTGAGAAATTTCTAGTCCTCTTTAGGTAAAACATCTCTTCCCTTCTCCATCCGTAACTACATAGTATGCACCTTCTATCTGAGGCCATTTTACTCATTTATTCTCCTGAAAATCTTTATTTTACCACATGCTCAAGACTATTTCCTCCTCACCAACTGCTGATCACCACTACGCCTCTAACAAAGATGCCATATAACAATTAATTGCTTTGCTTTGTATTATAGCTCATCAACTTGTTGGGAGCTAGGAAAAATGAAATAATGGGGGTCACTTCTGGAAAAATGAGTTTATTTTCATGCCAGCTGCAGAAAATGAGCAGGGCTGGCTTCATGCCAGTTAAAGGGATGCTGTAAGGGGTTTTGTTCTGTTTGCCTGAAGCAAAAATGTCTATCTAAAGAGTCACACATGCACATGCACACATTCATGTACATACATGCAGTCTAAAAAAAATATTACTGTGTAAAATAGGCTAGATTTCACATCTGTTGCTATCTTTTGCCCCCACTTTACCTCCTTTATTTTTTTACCTTACATCAAAAAATCCTTTTCTCATGTATTTATCCTTTTGAAAATGATTTATGAATTTGACATAAATACTGTTGCCGTACAAGCCAACAAGGGTTTTACATGACCTGGAAACTAAATCTTACTGATGTAGTTTAGAGTTTGCTTAGAGTTTTTAGCTTTTTAAAAGCAAGTCTGATCACCTGCTTCATCTATTTTTGAAACTTTGAGTGATTAAAAGTTTGATACGAATGGAAGGAACCACACAGATACTTTTAAGCACTCAGCACCTATGTACTGATATTTTGACTAATGTGGCTTAAATCCCCAAGAAAGCTGAGCTCCATAGACTTAGCAGATTACTTAATGGCAGTATATGTTAAAGTACTGCCATAAGTCAAGTTGGAAGTAACTGATGACTGGACTCTTCATTGAAGAGAGAGGATACAGCCTCTTTCTAGCAACATACATCCTTAAAAGTAATTTCTTCACTGAGACACAAATATCTGTGTAGCGTTTAACTTGGACACTGCACATGGCAGTGCCCTTAAATTCCAAATTTCTGCCTTGTATGAAAAGCCTGTTTCTTGTTATAATTTCAGGAAATTTAAATCAAAAATGAAATTATGAGACAAGAAGGAAAACCTTTTTAATATTGAAGTATGTGAGCCTTGATAGCAAAGAACAAAAAATAGAAAGTGTAACTGATAAATAAATGAAACAAGGTGTAAAGAAGTATTAATGTTTTCATTATTTCATACTATTCCTATTCTGTTGCAACTGATTTCCATAGTAATATGGTTAGCTCAAAATCTGTCTTTGCATATAAGGTCTCCATAGAAAAAGCAAATGTGAAAATTGCAATATTTTCAACACTTCTTTTCCGTAATAAAACTAACATTTTCAAATCTGCTTTTATTAAAACACAATAAATAACATCAATTTTTGACATGAAATCTCATTACACACTGTAAATATTTATCACTTTGCTGAAAGAAGATTATACATTAGTTCTATTCATTCAATTCAAAACTGAGTGAGAATGAATTCATGTTTTATTTTTCTTCATCTATTTAAAAAGGCCCAGTTGCTGGAATAAAATGAAAGAAATACTTTTTGTTGGTGCTAACAGATAAGCACAGAGAATTATCTCAGAAGTGCGTGCTCTGACACACCGTTCCTTGACCCTGCAATTGCTCCCTGCAAATGCCATTTATGATTCTCACAAAGTCCCACAGATTTCAAAGGGAGTCAGCTCATGAAGACCTCTTCAGAAGAAGAAGATACTAACCTTTTAATTTCTGGGCTTTGGCTTCAAACATGGACTGAGGTTACAAGGGAAAAAAGAAAAACTGATTGTTTTATTCTCCTGTTACCTTTGCAACAGAATCGCTATTATATTAACCGGTGGAGTTTGGAACACAGAAAAGCATCTGTTCACAAAGCTCCAAATTGGAATAGCAGTGGTGTAACACAGTAGGACAGGGTGAATAGACATAAAAATTGTGGAAGCCTATATTATGCCTGTCTGTACTAACCAACACTACGACCCTATTATTCTTTTCTTTATATCTAACCCAAAGTATTTAAAAAAAATGTTTAAGCTTCAAATTTCTAACTTGTGTAAGTGGCATTTTTTCTGAGAAAACCATGCTTGCAGATCTGTTGCTCTTTGAGTTTACGGTTTTACACAGATAACAATATAGACCATATCCTGTTGCATAGTCTTTGAAAGATTCTGCAAGTATCATCATTTAGTTGCACATGTCCCACCAGCCTCACTCAAATCCTTTGAAGAATGCTTTTGTTAGCCTACATACATTTAAGAACAGAGAAAGTGGGCTTCCTCCCCTTTTTGGGGCACCATCTTTGCAGAATAAAATAATTTCATTGCAGGCAAAGTGCATTTGGAACATTGCTGAAGCAATTTGAAATTCTGCAAAAGCCATTCATTACTCTGATAATAAACAAGCAAACAAATATATAAATTTGAGAAGCTTTCAACCACAAATATGTCTGATGCCTGATGCCTGAAGTACTGATAAGAAATAGTAATTGCTGGGTTCAAGTACAAATTGGGAAAGGAGTGGCTGGAGAGCAGCCCTGCAGAAAGGGATCTGGGGGTTCTGATGGGCAGCAGGCTCCACAGGAGTGAGCAGGGTGTCCTGAGAGCCCAGAGGGCAAACCACATCTGGGGTGCATCAAACAGAGCACAACCAGCCGGTCAGCAGAGGCGATTGTCCTGCTGTATTCAGCGTTAGTGTGGCCTCACCTTGAACACTGCGTGCATTGCTGGGCCCCACAATTTAAGAGGGATATGAAGGTCCTTGAATACACCCAGAGGAGGGCTACAAAGCTGGTGAAAGGGCTGGAAGGCAGGCATGACATATGAGGAGTGGCTGAGGACACTGGGTTTGTCTAGCTTGGAGAGAAGGAGGCTGAGGGGGGACCTTGTTTCTCTCTACAGCTTCCTGAGGAGAAGAATTAGAGAGGGAGGTGCTGATCTCTTCTCCCTGGGATCTAGTGGTAGGATGCATGGGAGTAGTTCAAAGCTGCACCAGAGGAGATTTAGATTTAGACTGAACAGTAGGAAGCATTTCTTTATTGAGAGGGTGGTTAAACGCTGGAACAGGCTTCCTAGAGAAATGGTCGATGCCCCAAGCTTTCAGAGGCATTTGGACAACACCCTTAATAACATGCTTTAACTTTTGGCAAGCCCAGAATTGGTCAGGCAGTTGGACTAGATTCCTGTAGGTCCCTTCCAATTGAAAAAGTCCTCTCTTCTCTTGCTTCTTCTCTTCTCTTCTCTTCTCTTCTCTTCTCTTCTCTTCTCTTCTCTTCTCTTCTCTTCTCTTCTCTTCTCTTCTCTTCTCTTCTCTTCTCTTCTCTTCTCTTCTCTTCTCTTCTCTTCTCTTCTCTTCTCTTCTCTCCTCTCCTCTCCTCTCCTCTCCTCTCCTCTCCTCTCCTCTCCTCTCCCCTCCCCTCCCCTCCCCTCCCCTCCCCTCCTCTCCTCTCCTCTCCTCTCCTCTCCTCTCCTCTCCTCTCCTCTCCTCTCCTCTCCTCTCCTCTCCTCTCCTCTCCTCTCCTCTCCTCTCCTCTCCTCTCCTCTCCTCTTCTCTTCTCTTCTCTTCTCTTCTCCTATTCTAATTTTAGTCTGTTCTGTTCTGATAAGATGTCTGTAATCAAAAGATAATCATCAAAAACTAAAAAAATTCTGAATGAAACCTTGAAGTACCACAATATTAACTGGAATTTATTTACTTGAGAATCATGTGAGAATCTAAAATTACTATGGATTAATTCAGTCAGAAAGAACCAGAATCTTTTAACCCATGACTTCATGAGGATTACAGAACTTCTCCAATGAAACAAGGCTGTCCTTTTATAGGGACAGAAAGAGGAAAGGATTTTTCTTTCATTCATGAACTTCAGTCCTCTGCCTGTCTGTTTAATCTCATAAATTTGTCAAGATCTGTCCCTGATTTGTTTAGGTTCTCCTTTTCTGTTGCCAAACGTTGCTCTGTGGAAGACATACAAACCTCAGAGTTATTCCTGTCTTTTAAGAATAAGTTGCAATGAGAAAAGGAAGAGCAAAGGGTAATTTAAAGCTTAATGGAGTGAGGGTTGCAATACTCCCAAACTCCGCTTTGAGGCTAATGAGAAAGTGAAAAAAACTTCATCACTTCATCATAGTTTCACCTCCATTGTCCTTTATCCTAGCAGCCTTAGTGTCAACTATACAAAACATGACTATAGTTTTGTTGACCCAAAAAATCTTAAGAATTAGTTTTTGCCAAATCAGGAAGAAATGTTAAAAAATTTTACATGAGCAATCTTCTTTCATGGTTTCTCTACACTAAAGTGTCCCTAAAGAACTTTCCTCTTGCAATTGTGGTCCATCTAATTGTGCACAGTCATGTTATTTCTATTACTTCTGTGGTCATCAATAAAGCATTGAAAACTATGTATGAAATTCAGACTTATGCAATTTACCTATCAAACAGTAAAAACGCTGGAAAACCATCTTTGAAAGATACAGAAAATACTTAAATTCTAGAATCTTTTTAATGTTTTGATGTATGTTCCAAAAGACAATTTAAGTGAATAAATAACCTACAGTTATTTGTTATGGGTTATTTAAAACCCAGTACCCAGTATTTCACTAATCTGCTATTACTATTTGTGTATTTCTTTGAAATAGTGATTTTATTCATGGAATCATGACTTCCATTTCCAAGCAAGCCTTAGCAGTGTAGAAATACATAAAAACTAATTAAAAATAGTAATTAAAAAAAAAAACATAAATGAGAATAATAGAAGCCTCCAATTTAAGTTTGCGTTTTAAAAAATGGATTAATATTTAAGTGTATATGGGTGAGTTCGAATTTTTTCTGAACAAGTCTGTCCATCCCTAGTTCCTACAGGCTTGGAGAAAACCCACCTTCATTATTAACATACCTAAACAAATATGTTCACAAGTACTTCTAATTGCCATATGGAACTAGATCTCTGAGAGAGATATTTATATGAAACAGAAACTGTAGAAAAGGATATTCTCTTCTTTATTAATCTGATGCCAACATTTTGCTAATTAAACCACCACATGTCTCATGTCACTTCCTACGTAGGTCACTGGAAGAGGAGATACATTTGGGCAACCTTAAGGATGAATCCCAGGGGACCATCCCACAAACGCATGGTATTTAAGCTTGCAAGTTTATTAAACAGATCACAGACTATATTCCAGTCTAAATCACAGACGTGGCGTGACACAATTAGAAGATTTATTGATTCTTTGGGCTAGAGAGCTCACAGCTTGCACTGGGAGCTCTACACCCACCAGAACCAACAGATTTGCTTCATCACAAGTAATCTTTCTAAACTAGTGCAGGGAAGTTTACAAAGTTGAAACTGCCTGACTTCAACTTTGCTTGTTTTCAACTTTGCTTCTATTTTAACCTAACGATAAACTGAACACATTTTGTATTATTCCCATGTGTCGCCACCCTGAATTATTGGCACCAAGCCTGCAACAGCAGAATCATTGCATTAAGCAAAGAGAAAAAAAATTGAATAAACAATATTTTCTTCAGACTAGCTACCATCTGCCTGTATTAGAAGTTCTTACCTCTTTATGTAGTACTTCTTTGTTTATTGAGCAACAGTGCTCAGAATAATGGTCGGGATCTGCCCACAAATACATGGTTCTAAAAAAGGTTGGCTGTGTCCTATACATCATATTTCCAATAAAAGATGTTTGATTATGACTGAACTGTATGTTTCCCAGAACTCGATTCAGGTATGAAATTGTTCTTTCCTATAATTTCTTGGAGTTAACTACTTTACAGCAAACTATGTGGACATTTCTTTTGAAAATCTAGTTTTTCTTTTCCTTTGTGGCATATACAGGTGCCAACACTTCCGTCAACAGAAATTTTGTCTTTTTTCAACATTCTGTGAAGTTCAATGGATAGCCGCAGAGATAATGAAGGGACTGGAGCACCTCACATATAAGGAAAGGCTGAGAGAACTAGGACTCTTTAGCATGGCAAAGAAAAGGCTTAGGGGGGATCATATTAGTATATCTAAATACACAAAGGGAAGGTGCAAACAGGATGAAGGCAGGCTCTTTGCAGTGGTGCCCAGTGACAGGATAAGAGGCAATAGGCACAGGATGCTCGATCTAAATGTAAGGAAATACTTTTTTACTGTGAGGGTGACTGAATTCTGGAACAGGTAGTCCAGAGAGGCTGTGGATTCTGCACCCTGGAGATATCAAAGAACCATCCAGACATGGTCCTGGGCAACCAGCAGTAGGTGGCCCTGCTTGAGCAGGGGGTTTGGACCAGATGACCTCCAGAAATGCCTGCCAACCTCAACCATCCTGTGATTCTGCGATTGCATGCTAAAATATGTCTGTAGTGGAACAAATTGGCTTCCTTAGGCTCCTTCTTTGGATCAAGAGATCCCTGCCAGTTCTTCACAGGCAAACAAGTAACATTATCCATTTGTCAGCCAAACTGTAAATGTTAAAGGGTTGCGCTAAATCTGCTGACGGTGCAGACTTGCCTGCCATGGTCTCCTCCATACCAGTGGTCTACGAATCTCTCTTCAGCTCTAAGAATTGTCCCTGTCATGGCTATGATTTAACTGAAAGAAACCAGCCTCGTCCATCTTGTTTCTCTGATGCAAAGAATGAAAGCCATCACCATTTAGGTACTCCGGATTGATAAATTAGGTGAACCAAGGTCACTGAAATTACAAAACTTGGTGGCTTAAAGTTGATACTTGTCAAATACGTTTGTGATGGCAACTGACACAGCATATGGCTGGAGTGCTTGTGCTGAGGTCTTATCCTCTTTCTATAGAGCTGTGCATTGTGAAAAAAAGTCACTAGCAAAGACAAATTAGATGTGCTGAGGACAATAAGAAAAGAGCTAAGGAAAAAAGCATCCTTACTTTTAGTTTCTATTGCTGTTTAAAAGTGAGGCACCCTAGAATCACGGGTAACTCTAGAGAATCTGAAGTGTTTGACAGCCTGGTGCATTTACATCAGTTTTTGACAGTCTCCACAGGATACTAATACAAGGAACAGCACCTTGTTATTACACATAAGACTCTTTCGACTTCATCGGGGATAAAGGGATGCTGCTCTGGACAGAGCAAGTACTTATGAGTGTCTTTAAGCACACAAGTAATTCCATTGCTTTTATTGATGTTCAAAATTAAGAACATATGTGAGTGCTTTACTAAAATGGATTTCTGTATGGAATTTCTGATAGTTCCCCAAAATCATAATAATGGAAATTCTGAAAGGCAGGAGAAGGATAGAAGATTTATCAGCTTTATCGTACTCTGACTTGATATTTACTTTGCTTAAAGTGTTCTCTGAAATAATTGTTAAGCCAGTGTTCTTTTGTTTTCTTATTTCTTTTAAAGAAATATGGCACATCTGGAGCAGAGCATATTTTGTTATGACATCAAAAAAAAAATTGGTACATGTGTTTGGAAAGAAGGCCTTAAAAAGTTTTTTTTTTTTTTAAATAAGTGGGGATTTTCATTGCATTTCTTTTTTTGACAGTGTCAATCTTCTGAAAATGTGAAGTGGCTATCTTCTCAAAAGTCATTCGAGCCTTTCCCTTTCAAAGTGTTCCATCTATGCAAAAAATATCTTGCTTTCTCCTGGGAAGATATTCGCTCTAAGATGTCAAATTACATATGAAGGGCTAATTTCCATCTGGAGACCTTATCAGTGAAGATCTTTCCTCTTCACAGCCTTGGGAGGGAAAAGTTTTCCTCTTGAATAACTTTTTTTGTTTATTTTTTAAACTGGGGCCAGCCTCTAGAGCTGTAAGGAACTGTCTGATCTAGGCTGCAAAAGCATTTGCAGTCTTCCTAGGTTCCACTTTAAAGCAAATCTGCAGAAGTGGTTTGCTCATGTTCTCTGAATATTTGAGAATTCCCTCAGGGCGTTTCTGAGTTTTCACAACACCTTCTTATGTGGGAAAATCATCAGCCAAATTTTATGGTATATGGTATATATGATTAAGCTACTTTTGTCACAAAATGTTAGTTAAGACATATGGCAGAAGTCATGTCATTTTTCTTCTCTATCCTCAAATACTTAAGACAACATGATACATCAGCCCAAATCAGAAAAAACATGTGGTTTGTCAGAAATGGAAGCTGGATTTTAGTGTAATTTTCTTATGTGAGGTTGCAGAAGTAACAAAACATGCCTTCTTTTAGCCCCTACATCTAGTTGATTAAATTGTGTTACAAAAGTATCCTGACAACTAATTTTGCTTACTGGATTAACAGCTAAGTTACATTGTCTTCTAGAAGTCACCGATTCACCAGAATTTTTTAAATTGGCACCTCTTTCACTCGATTTCCAGTACAGCCTATTCAGACTTGCCACCTTCGTTCTCTTGTACTTTACATTCCTGGAAAAACAACCCCCAACTTGGTTCCCTGCTCTACAGTCAAACTAAGCCAAATTAATTCACAACACTCTCTTTCTAGCTCCCCAGCAAAATGAATCCACTACAGTTTCAAACAAACATAACACATAATGTCACTGAGAGTTTAAGTACTGGTCAGAATATTAATTTCTACAATGCTTTCAAAGTACATCTGAAAATACAATTTGAAAGTCAATAGTTTTTGACAACTAAACTATCTTTGCTCAAATGTTATGCAGAATGAGAGGGAAAAAAACAAGGAATTTCTAGTTGTTTGGTTGTTATTCCCAGTATAATGCCCCAGTCTGGATTTTTTACTTTTGGTCCCTTTTTATATTTCCTATTGATGTTCTACAACACATGCCTTTCAATTTCCAGTTACTGTCTCTGATATTTCAAATAAATATGTGACAGAAGAAACTCTAAGGTGACTTTTCTTAGTTTCATTCAGTACACAACTCACGTACTCATACCAAAAGTGACAAAAATATTTTTTTTTCATATTGTTAGTATGAAGCCAGAAAGTTTTGAGGTAATTTAACAGCCATATTTTATGACATTGCTTTATTTTTTTCTTATTTAAATTTTTACAAATTATCTTAAAAGAGGAAATAAACAATCAAAGGATTTTCTGTACCAGTTTCCAGCTTTGAGCTTCTAAAACTATCCAATCGAAAAATGACCTTATTTTTTATCAGAGGGGGCAATTGAAAATCATTGAACAGACCTACCCCCTAATGATTTTTTTCTCAGACATAATTATAATAATTAGCATTATAAAGTGCTAATTATCTTTGGACACGGAGGACTTACGCACCAGAGACAGAGGTCCACATTAAGTAAAGAGGATTTTGCTCTCTTCTGTCACATTATTTTTTTGGCTTTTGTAAAGAGGTAGAGGATACTTAGCCCGTCAGGCCCCCTTTCTGACTATTCACATTTTGTCATTGCTAGATGACTAAGACCAGTAAAGTAACAGATGTTTTCTTAAAAACAGTGTGGATTGCTCCAGCAGTCTACATGTTTAGTCTATATAAACTAACCCAAGATTATCTTCTTGTTTTATTGGACCTTACATTGACCAGAAGCATGGCAAAGACCTTGGATACATGTCATTATAGTAAAGGGTTACTTCAGTCCTACTCAGTCCTGAAGGTATAGGATTAATTTTGTTAGCAGGCAGTACTATTTTCTCAATAATTCTTCCTTACTGATTCAGCAGAAGGAAGTTTTAAGTCCCCTGAAGAAATAACAGACTGTGGTTTCTAAGAAGGACTGTGTTGCCGATTGCATATGTTTGAATAACAGGAATGAGAACATCATAAGCATGACATAAAAAATAAAAGATTGGGAGTTATTTTTCTTTACTTCCTGTACAGAACCTTACATCTGTCCCTGGCTAAATAATCCTTCTACTATCCCTCACACTGTAAATCGTTGCCTAAAGCATGAACCATTTATCTCTTGCCAAAATTCTCGCTCTCCTTTGCTCCAACAGGCTATAAATATTGTTTTATTTGGACTTTCTCCTTCATGTTGGCAGTCCTTCTGCAGTGAGCACCGCTATTTCATTCAGGTGTTATGCCCAGTCCTTCATCTGTCTTCCCCAGACTTCTTTCCAGTGCCTGAAGAGAGACTTTGAGACGTACTTTGGTCTCCCTCATTCTCCCTCAGAATCTGAGCCTCACAAGTATCACAAGTATCATTTTAAAAGGTGCTATTTATATATGCATATTTCCTACAGATACCTTTGTCTCAATCATCACAGAGGTATTTATAAGGTTATTCTTGCTATACATATATCTGAGCTGTCTTTACTGATGACTTTCTGCATGACATTCTATACAGAATATCTTCTCTCTAAACATAAGCAGGTTATGTGTTCCAAAGAAACTGGCAACTGCTCATAGCATGTGCAGAATGGATAGAGTGTTTTGAATATTCGAGATAGTAAATAGAATGACTGGAAGAGCTTGCTTTTGAGAAATGTGTTCTGTTTCTGCTAGAGAACACCTGCTATCCACCTCATAATATTATCTAGGCTATCAGCAAAGAGTCAACCACCTGCTAGCTAGGATGATATGAAACCACTCTCTAAACACTAAATGAAATATCCCTCAACAGTATTCATTATGCAACTTCGGTTAAATTCCTTCAGAAAAGACTCCTTATTCTTCAGATTGTTATGTTGTTTCCCTGTGTCTGAAACATTGAATTCAAATGTAGTTTAAATATTAAAAGTCATATCTGGACTCAGATGAGGACATCTTTCTGGGGCTCTGGCTTTTCTTCCATCGCATTTTTTTTAATACAAGCCATTGGTCAACAGTGATCACTTTCCAAGGCAAAGCTGTTGAGGAGTATAATTAGGAGTTCCTGTGAAATTGGTATAAATCTTATTCTCATACTCTCCCATAATAGAACTGGTGGGATAGTTTTGCATGCTGTGATATAGCTCTTCTGGTTGTATTGCCTTTGGAGTTTATAATCCATTCAGTTGCACTGGTCATTTAAAATCACTGACAATATTATAGATTTTGATTGAATGACTGTGTAAGTTTTTTTGTTATATTTGTTTTGTATCTTGAAATTTAAAACTCAGTTTTGTTAATAGCTAAATTTTCTCTAAGACATAATCTTTCCCCAACTCTTCTGTGTGAGAAACAGCTTTGGGGAAAACAACTGGAACAGTGAATGGAGAATAGCCAAACAAAATTTGTCAAAAAGGTCTACAAAATCTCTGTTTCAAAAGTATTGCAGTATGCTCAGATTCTCTACAGCATATGCACCCACTTTTAAGTTCCTTATTCTGGATGTCTGCTGAGTTTGCAAAGGAACTTCATAGCAGTTATTAGGAACTTTGAGTACTGAATGAATGGTGGATCAAGGTTTAAAACTACCCAGTAGAACAGAAAAGGCACCTTCTAATAGCTAAAACTCCCTTTCTTCACATCTATGTCATTTTTCTTTTTATAATGCCTGACTTGTTTTGTTGGGAAGGTTTCTTCTTTTAATAAAAATAAGTAAGTACAAACTGAGGGATAAGAGGAAATAAAAGTAATACAGTATGAATAGTATACATCCCACCAAGCACCTCAGACTATATACACCCACAGGAGTAATGAAAATTAAATACAACGTCATCATCTACTTCCCATATGAACAATCAAGGGAGTCAAATTCTAGCTAAACCAGCAAGAGTAAATAGTTTAGTGATGAAAAATCGATATAAAAAGTTCACTGAACATACAAATATCCTCTGGGCTGTCAAAATCAATTGGTTCAGATCAATCTAGTAAATCTACTTTTAATGATAATGGTAACAACTTTTCCTTGTTATTATATTTTACATAAATTTATGAGCTTTATAATTTCAAAACTAATAGAACATATCTGTCTCTGCATCAGGGCTTAAAGTTACTACGTGTGTTGGAAACCTACCTAGAAATAAAAGAATAGAATGGTGGCTGTAACCCATTTCTACTAGAATGAAATTAGACTGGTATCATACCACTGTTGCTAATTAAGTGGAAGGAAATGAACATATAAGGACTCCAGGACTATAAGTGGTATTTGATTTTTCTTCAATAGTTAAGTTACTCATTCATCATGGCTTGTAGTTATGGAAAAAATTGAAGTTTAGAATTGTGATTTTTTTTAATTTATGCCTTATACTAGATAATATATTAACAAATGACTCTAGTGAATTGGCTGGTACAATGTCAGATCAATTCTAGAAGCAGTCAGACTTTTGATGCAGACTTCTGCAGACTGCAGAAGATGCTGAAAGTTTATTTGTGGATATTACCTCCCGAATAGCTGATATTTTTTCCCCAAGAATACTACAGAAGTCAATGGTAAGTATCCCATAAGTGGGAACATATTAATCTATGACCATATATAATGCTACAAGGAAAACTACTAAAGATCTTTAGTTTTACTACAACACAAAGAAAAATCTTCGTAAATGTTATGTATCAATAACAAGACAAGACTATTTAATAACTATGTGTGTTACTAAATTCAAGTCATTTTTCACCATTTTAATGGTTATTTGTCTTTTAACAGTGACGTGGTGTCAGGACTTGAATTAAAAGCTTATCTCTATGAGCTCATTGATTACTACACCAATATACAATAGGAAGCACCAGCTACTTGTAAGGCTGGAGACATTTCAGCACACATTGCATCACACCCAGCCTGAAAATTTACTCTGATTTCCTTATTGTGTCACCTATGACCTGCCAAGCTTTACAGACTGGCTTTTCAAAAATTTTACTGTTTTGCTCTTCATAATGCTGCTACTCACAAATCAAGATTACTCTGGTTTACTTCTCATCTGGAAGAATGAGAGCATGCATTCCTATTACATTTCTGTCACTATTTCTAGAAATTACAGGTATATCATACAGGCATTATATTTCATACAGTCCTAGTTTCTGAGAACCAGCTTAATGATTTTCTGCTTCTGTCTTGTTTGCAACCGTTAAATCAAATCCAAATGTACTTAGTCAAAACCCTGCCTTGTAGTACTGTTCAAAATCTGTTATTGCCATTATTTTCTCTCAATTACTTAATTTTACCAGACAGTAGGTTTTACTTTGCTTGTTCTACTTTTATCCAGAAATCTGTTTTGTAATAACCCCCCCTTCTATTCAGCTACATATAGTCCACCTGCTCTCTGAATAGATTTCTGACTTTCCTTTGTATCCAGAATATTTACTGTTAATTTCCCCTCCTGAGATGGGAACTTTGTTGTCTTGCTTGCCAATTGTGAAAAGCTTTGCTCTGTTTACAGATCTCTGAGATTAATTATTACTGCCCAAGGTCATTTGTATTTCTTGGCTTTAATTGCTGTGACCTATGAACTTCTTCAAAATGATTTAAACAAAAACCCCTACTCAGTGAACAGCAACCTTGGAAAGTTTCAGTTCTGATACAACCTGTAAGGACAGATGTATTGCAAGAGTAGAAGAAAAGCGTGGCTGTGATCACACAAGCATAATGAAGCTGGCAAATCTATATTCCAGGTAGTCATGGAGTCATGACACTTTATGAGTCAGAATCCTCATTCAGGATGGAACAGGATGAAAATTTCTCCCAGTTTTCATGCTCTGAAGCTTATCTAGAGCTTGTGTTTGAGTGCAGGCTTGTACCAACACAGTTTGACTCACAGTCAGTGTGTTTAGATTCATATTCAGGTTCATTCACAACAGTAGTCCAGGAGAACAGAAGTATTTATTACATGACAAGAGGTTTGCTGTTGTAAGCAACTTAAAGAGTTTGATACCTCAAATTATTTACCAGTGATCTTGTACTTCTGTAGACAGCAAAAAAAGAAGAAAATACAGTGTGGAAGAACTTTCTAAAAACACAGTCAGGGTGCCGTGACTGTCTGGGAGAAAAACTTGAGTAAGAAGCCTGGTGTTAGATGAGGTCAACATGTGCATTCAAATATCTTAGCTTTAAGTAGTAGTTCTGTTTCCACATCCTGTAATGTTGAGACTGCAAGGGGGTTTTAAAGTTTATCCATAAACAAATTTTAAAAAGTCTACTCCAGGTTAATTTTAAATTAAAAAAAAAAAAATAGTCTCCAAGAGACTACAGACTCCCCAGGCAGAAGTCTAATAGTAAATAAACACACACACCTACTGTCTGTGCAGAGTCCTTGTATTTAGAAAATAGAAAACACCCCACATAAAATTTGCCACTTTCACTATTGTGTGTAACACAGAATACATATTCAGAATATGTAGCACGTTCACTGTGGCAAATCAATACTATGCTTTTCCCATTTTCTTTCACTCCTTTATAGCAGGATTACAAAAATCTCTTAAAAATACTGAGGATAGGCCATCTTGATAATTCCTTTTTCAGCATTTGTGGAAGAGCGGAGGAGTAGGCAAGTAGAAATTAATGTTTCTATTTTTTTCTGGAATTGGTGTTATTTGACCTCAGCTATTTTCCTGGTGGACTGAAAATAAATTTTCTTATTATAAATCTCATATGCACAAAGACAGCCTGAACAGTTATTTCAGCACAGCATGGCAAAATGCCTCAAACACCCATAGAACTTCAGGATTATATACATGCCAATTAAGGATTTAGGAAGTAAAACCCAAGCAGGAAGTATCAAATGGAATTATTTTACATAGTATAGAAACCACTATGCAGTATGGTCAGCCTAGCACTGCTCATGGTTCTTTGTGAGAGAAGAAGGTTGTTCTCCAAATATAGATAAAAATGTGCTGCACTTAGCCAGTAACTCGTGACAGAGAGGTAACCTATGCTACCATAATACAGTGGGAGTTGCATGACACAAAGAAAAGATGAGCAATACCACCTTCTAGAGTTACAGCCCCTTATTGCCATTATAAAACATCTTTATTGGAAGGGAAAATGCAATATTTTGGTAGAGAGAAGAGTTGAAGTACTAGGGCAAGTGAAATTTTTCATGGAGAACATTCAAATTTACAACTGAGCAATACTTTTCTATACGCATCTTGCTGAAGTCTTGGTCCATCAGCAGACAGCTGTCTCAGGGTATCCTGCTTGATATACAACACAATGATGGAGTGACCTTTTAAACTTCAAAACAGAGCAAGGGTTTTAAATAAGAAAATAATTCATTGCACAACAAGCACTAAAATTCCCATTCTCGTCTCATCTCTTTTCTCCCTTCCCTCAAAAGTATTTTGTTTTAAGAGTGTTTAGTCAGTGAGGACAATATTACCGTCTACCACATTTCATTTCAAATAATATAAACTGCTAAAATAGACTTTAGGGCCCAAACTCCCATCACTTTCAAAGGGACGTGATTAGGCCCAAGCCGTTCTTCTGTTGAGCAGGAAGCTGAAAATTCATGGCTGACAATGTTCTTTCAAAATAAAATGTGCTCTCACTTGTAAGGTCTTTGGTTATTGTCTGACTCCAGGCTCCCAACTCCACTAAGTTCATGACAAAAATCAGTTTTCTAATGTGAAACCTGAGTACAGCACATTAACTAGTTGGCCTTCAAGATCAGGCTCAGGGAACAACACTGAAATATGCTGGATATTTACTTTTAACTAGCACACCTGAAAGAATGCTAGCTAAAATATTATCAACTCTGTCAATGGGTGGTGGGTTATTCTGGTCATTCCTACCTTTTTTCCTGTGTATAAGGCTCTGCACAAATCTAAATGAAGTTTCTGTTGAACAACTATTTTTTATTCTTTTGCATTTGCCCTCTGAAACAAGTTCAAACGACAGAATGCACAGATTGCCTGACAGTGAGTGTGGTGAGAATGGTTTAAAAAAAAGTAAAGTTTGCATGCTATTAGGTAGGTGGTTTTTATATTTCCTATGCATTTTCACTCTGTACTACCTAGTGTCCAAGGCTAATTCCTTTTTCTGTGTTATTCTGTAGCCCAATCAGGCTATGCAAGTCAGACAGATCTAGTGTCAACACTTGTACAGGATCTAAAGAACACTTCCGAATATAAAGAGTTTTTTTAATGTTTAAAACGACCAATGCAATGTCTATCATTTAACAACTAACTATGTAAAATAAATTATTTTTTTTTACTAAAGTAACATTCGAAAAACATATTTAGCTGTGATCTAGAATTATTGTCACAAAAAGCCCCACACTGAGCTTCTCAGCTCTGTGCTTTAAATTGCTAAGAGAAGCAGTATTAGCAAATCAGTTTTGGCAGTAACAACCTGCCCTCAATTTTGCTTAAAAATAATCAAGGCATGCCATTACACCATAAAGACCAGCACATTCTCAACTTCCAGAAAAAACAGTGGATCACAAAACCTTTGTTTCTGCAAAATCATAGAAACTTTTACTTCACCAAGCTTTCTAAACTGAAAGAATCAAGAAAACAACAAATTTTGTTGAAAAAACAACCTTTATTGACTAGTGCAGAAACACCTGCAGCTTGACACATATAATTTAGAGCAACTATGTGGGAATTTATGTAGGTCATTGCTGGTTATGTAGGTGTGTGTGTGCGAGATACTGGCCCTGATACAAATGATAAGCATGTCTCACAGTTTTATGCACACATTGGTCAGCCAACTCATAGAATGACAAAAAAAATGTATAGGAGCAGAGTTAAAAGGGCCCGAGAAATCATGCAAAACCCCAGGTGCTGCATATTTAGGTTACCGTGCCATCTGCTTAGGTTTCTATGATCTCTCTAAGTATGGGTAAGTCGTAGGTGTGCGTAGGTTGCAGTCTTCGTAAATCACGGGTATGACTCCAAGCCTCCTCACAGACTTGGTGTGAACTAGCATTCAGCTCTCTGAGATATATAATCTCAGAAAGCAAGTGCTGAATTCTCTACAAAACTCTTGTTACCACATATGAACGCTAGGATAAATGAATGTGTTACCGCAGATGTGAGATAATACCCGTAGCGTGCAGTCAATAGAGACAACATATTTAGAAAGCAATGTGGGATGAGTGGTAGGGTGGAGAAGCGTTAATTCCGTGTAACATTCAAGACAAGGTGGTGTGCCATCCTCCCCTTTACCACTAAACAAACTCAAATAACACTTTGTATTATCCTTTATATCTGCGACGTGAAGCAAATGCTTGGTGAAGGCTCTTTTTTTAGAAATATCTCATGCTACGTACTAAACATAGGCATCTTCTCACAGAGATGTGCTCCATCTCACATTAATCAGAGTTTGTGCATTTGTACTCAGTTTCACCAGCTGATCTTGTGGTAGATTTCTTTTTGACCAGCCATGGTATTCTTGCATTCAGAACTTATCATTTGCCTGCAGAACTGTGCACTTAGTTCCCAGATAGTTCAGCTGGAACTGCAGATACTCATCACAGGGCAAAGAGCTTAAAGATTTATTCTTGGATAAACTGGCTAACATAGATTTGGCTTCTTTGATAAATACTGTTACTACACTTGCACACTATGAGCCAAATACAGATGGCTTTATTAGCTTTGAAGTTCTTATTCCTGGAAAATGATAGAGGAAGAGAGCTAATACTTCTACTGCGGTTGACAGCAAATAGCTTTTTACTACAGGTAGTTTGGATATATAATACTGTTCTGTACAGCTACATACAACAGATTATTTTATTGCATTTTTATGTGTGATTTATAAAAGGACAGCTTTTTAACATGTTGGACTTGATTTTGCTTCATTTAAAACATCTCTGTGTAAGCTATATGGAAATGTTGACTCTACTAAGTCTATAAGTCCTTATCTCCTATTCCGTGTTTAGAAGCACTGTGTACACCAGTCAGCAGATTTTAAAAAAATATAGCATCTTATAACAAGCTACAGATGAGGGGTCATTGTTTTTTCTGAAGGGATAGAAAGAAAAGCAGCTTCAGTCCTTACAACAACGAAATAATGAACCTGAAGGTTTTTTATAAGAAATGGGAAAGAAAAAAATATAATAAACACAGTGGCTACAGAGCTTTCTCATAGGACTTATCATAATGGCATAATGGTTATCAGCTGAAAATGTCAGATGGGTTCTTTAAATGGCAATTGGTTCCTGAACACAGATGTCAGCAAAGAACTAACAGATCAGTTCTTAAATGTTGCTAGACTGACCTTATTAATGGCCTTAAACTGCAGTTATTTCATAGTCAGCGCTTCAATTTAGTGATACCTAATATAAAAATGCTCTGCAGAAATAAGATTACAGTAGCTCAGACTAATATGAAAAAGTACTGAGCAAGACAAAAAGCACAATGATACTTCATGCATGGAGCATCCGATTAAGTAAACTTAGGAATTGCGATGGAATTTATTGCTCTTTCAGGTTTAGCCTGGATAAGCAATGATGTAGCTTCAGCTTACTACATCATGTAACAGGCGTCTATCCATGCTGAAAGCATACCCAAGAATGATATTAAAATGGATTTCACTACAGAGATGGTCAAACTTCTGCTGGATAAACCAGATCATGATTACCTGCAGGATGTTGTCAACAATGTTAAGACCACACCATTCTCAGTGTTGACTCTCATAGTCTGTGCACAGTTCCAGTTCCAAAGTTAGTTAATTCATGTGGATCCAGTTAGAGACTGGTGCCACACGCAGCAGGCACACGCTAGCCCAACACACATTTTGCAAACAAATTTTCTGCTGGGGACAGATTTGAACTGTAAGAGACAAGTCAGTTGCTCCAAACTTAAGCTGTTTTTAAAAGTATTTCCTTAAACTTCATTTTTAGATAATTTTCTTAATATTTACAATACTTTACATTTATTTTACATTCACAGTTTTCAAGTTTTGATTAAAAGCCAGGAGGAATATGAAAGTGGAATAGTTCTGCAAGTCAGGACATTTTTCCTGAGATGTCTGAATACAAATATAGTCCGGCTAATACTGGTGGCTATATGAGAAAACAGATATGGACAGATAATGCGAAAATAAAAGTAGTTATGAAAGATTCTACTGTCATCCTGTCAAGTATATATTGTTCATATATTTATTAATAACAAAAATAAATAAGCAACATCCCAAACAGAAACACACAAAAGTATATTTCTCGATACTCTAAATTCTAATATCAGAGAAGAATTATTCTAGTATTTGAGTTTATTCCATGAGTTTGTTTTCAAGGCCAGTTGAAAGGTACAACAAAGAAGCAACATTTGAAAGTTAGTTGCTGGTTTGGTCACATAATGTTAGACAGATTTTCAAGTCTTCCAACCATATTACAAGAGCAGTTTTAACCACCATTTCTTCTGCTTCTGATATCCAAAAACGTTACATACAATGGAGATGATACTGGTATGTCCAAAAGCTCATGTCTTTTAGCTGACTGTATCAAACGGTCTAATAAACGGTTAGATATCTGTCAGTTGCCCTTGTCACTCTCATACAGTTTCTGTCATTTTGGGCTTCTCAGAAAATCAGTAAGTCTTAAACCAGGATTACTATTAGATATAGAAAAAATATTCCTGTTTTTTAACAAAATCAACACTGTGAATAAAGTCAGGAATCCCAACTACAATAAACAATATGCTTCTACAGTTGTCTGCAATCCAAAATCCTCAAGGTATTTCAGAAGCAACAGTGAAATAGTCTGCAAGGAGTCCAACATCACAGAGAGTTAGGACTTAATAGCTCTCCTA
>NW_027448812.1:0-24019 GCF_030867145.1 Opisthocomus hoazin
CTCAGGGAGGTGCAGGAGGAGCATGTGGGAAGGGGAGGAACGTCCTCCCGGGGGGGGCAGGAAGAGTTGTCTGTATAAAACAACCTCAGCCAAGGGCTTGGAGAGCAGCTTCTTACCCGTGACCCTGGAATTCCCTCCTGCCGACCTGCAGGAAAGTGCTTGAGGATCAGGGAATGTCTTGGAGGTTCAAAAGCAATGTTCTCATGGGCTTGAGTTTTCAGCACAGGAACTCATCCATAAGCTACTGCAGGTACTCCTCACCACAGTACGCACAGCAGGGAGAAAGGGTTGTAGAAGGAGGCCACATATTTTCTGAAGAAATCCACTGTCTTTGGACAAAGGATGCACAGGGAATCTTTTGTTTTGAAGCCACTGTGAAATAATGAAGGCAAGTCTGTTTGCTGAAAGGAGGAATTAAATAATACTGAAATCATTCCCTTATAGTATTTGCTCACTTCATATATTTCGTGAGCCCTTAGTACATAGCTTTCATTTTGGTGAGCAAGTCCTAAATACATCACAACACTTCTTACATCTTTTTATAAAATCAAAACTAACCACTGGCCAAATTCATCAAGATTATGAGAAGTTAGAGTCATCCTCAGTAATACACAGTGCAGTCACTGACGCCTACAGATTTGGACAACAAACACTGAAACACTACAAACTGGAAGTATTTACCAACGTGACAGCCTAAGTTTTCAGCGCAGCAGGACCTGCACAGTATGAGCACCCTCAGTCTCAACCTGCCATCTGGTTCACCTCCGTTTCTATCTTGTCTCCTGTCTCTCCATGCTCTTCCCTCTGCCAGGCACTCTTCCCAGTCACTCCATCACCTGCCAGTGCCTTTCTCTGTTCTCGTGTTTCGGTGGCAGGTGGTACCTTGAAAGCACTGTTCCACCCATGGGACCTGCACCTATTTCTCTCCTCCCGCCTCTTGGTGCTCTGGCTGCGTGACACTTTCTTTGACCTCAGAGGCCCTTTGTTCCTCGCTCTCTCCTGCTGCTAAAGCCTGTTCCTGCAAGAGAAGAGGCAATTAGTTGGTGTCTCCTCCCTGCTATCTCACCTGCATCTCTGTGTCCTGGGCAGCTGGTGGGAACTGTCACCATCAGCCCCAGCTGTCCTAGAAGTCCTCTCCTGGCTCTGAGTGTGCTTGGCATCGAACGTGGTTCCTGAAGGAGAAGAGCAAAACTCCAAGTAACCCCTGTGCACCAACGTGCTGGGAGAGCTCATTTGAAGGCAGCAAGCCCCAAGGCTGGTCCAGGGGTGCTCCCTGTCCCGAGCTCAGCCACAGGTCCCACACCCGGCTCTCTTGTTACCAAGAGGGATTTGCTTGCATTTTCCTTGTATTCTAAAAGGCAGCAGAAGGACGCACTGGCTAAAACCCCTTCTTACTGCCAGCCATAAAGGTGCCTCTCAGCTCAGAGCACGAGAAGGACAAGTAAGCCAAAACAGCAGAATGCAGCAAAAACCATAAAACCACACATGAAATGTAAAGAGTAGATTTATTGTCATTATCTCGCAAACCAGGGGATCTCTGATACAGCACCTGGGCAGAGGCACAGGAGCAAAGCAGGAATGCAGACACCACAGAGCTCAGTCCCTGCTAGAGAAAGAGTGCCAGCTACTGAACTTGGTTCTTTCACCTGGGTACGTACGATGTGCACCCAGACGTAACTTTCCACTGTGCCTT
Organism: Opisthocomus hoazin; assembly: GCF_030867145.1. NCBI lineage: Eukaryota > Metazoa > Chordata > Aves > Opisthocomiformes > Opisthocomidae > Opisthocomus > Opisthocomus hoazin. Next base: position 1,694 of record NW_027448812.1, read on the forward strand.
GGTCCTTCCCGCAGCAGGGCAGCAATCACAGGCATGTTTGACAGATTGCCTTGGAGTCTGTCAATCCCAGACCTATGTTATCTAAACACAGATGTTCTGCTTGTTGAGCACACAAGACTAAACAATGATTAGTATGCTACATGTCTTTTTTGACACCCCAGCTGCAAGTCACTTGAGCGTGTTTGCAATCCTCCTTGTCAATCTTTAATCATTATCATCCCCCATGCAGCATGTGACCATCCAACAGCACACAGCATGTCTCCTGCCCTGAAAGACTGTTATGGACAGATGGAGCCCAAAGTCATGGGCTAAGTGAACTCAATGAACATTTTAGAGGAATGGCCCACAGAGTAAGCAATGATATCTCTGTGTGTAAATCAAAAGACAGGAAAAGATTTATTGGGAAGGGTTGGATCTGAGTGTGATGTAGATGGTCTAAAAGAAGAATTGGATACTGTCCTGGTTTCAGCTGTGTGCCATTCACAATATCTTTCCCTTGACCATCCTTGTACCCTCCCATGCAAACAGCCCATCTCTATTTACCCTTTCCTCCCTGGCCCTACTTTGGCTTCCTTTGCACCTTCATTTGGCATTTCCAAGCTTGTTACCATGGCAATTCCTCCCTTGGTCATCAATTCCATTGAACAGGTACCGCCTTCTTTTATCAGTAGTGTCCTTGCAATTCTTCATGCTGCTGTCTTATCAGCGGCACCACAAATGTGGTACGCACAAATCAAAAGTTGTCAAAATCGAGCTTCACTCCAGGGAGACCTTCAAAATCTCTGGGGTTTGGCAGTAGAAGCCTGATGAATTTTTACAAGAAGTTGGAAGTCATTTTTTGTGGGGGAGAATAACTCAGAAAAATGTGGGCAGGTGGGGACCTGAACAGCTCAGGAGTCGCAACGAGGAGAAGGGCCTGGGCATTCCAAGAGATGCCAGATGAGCAAGTGGCGCATGCTCCAAGTGAAGAACCCCACAGCATACATGACTGCATTAGGAGGAGTGTGGCCACACAGACAAGACACTTATCACCCACTTGACTCACTCACACTGGTGTAGCCACATCTGGACTAGGGTGTCTGTGTGTGGGGCTCCGGGTTTACAGCCTCTGTTGGAGAGGCTGAGGGAGCTGGGATTCTTTAGTCTTGTGAAGGCTGAGGGCGCTGAAGTAGAAGCCTGCATCTGCCTGAAGGGTTGTTTCCAAGATGATGGAGCTTTTCCTGGTAGTGAGAAGGGAAGGAAACCTTCCCAAAATGCTGCTTGGAAGGTTCAGACTAGAGGTGAAGAAAAAGCAGTCTCCCTCAAAGGGTATCCTTGCTGTGAAAGAGGTCACCCAGAAGGACTCTGGATCCTCCCATGGATTTGAAATTCAAGGAAAAACCAGTGAGAGTGGAGAGACATCAGTGAAGTTATGGAAATGCTGGTGTGAGTGCTAGGTGGGAAGCAAAGATGTGTGACTACAGGCTGGAGGGAAAGAAATGCAGGCATGGGACAGAGTAGGACAATCTGCAGTTGAGATGGCTAAGGACTCTGATGGGGCAAAAAGTTTCAACAAGACCGAGGACTTTGTCCCCTTTGCCATGGCAATTACCTCTATCACCGATTCCTACCAGGAGAAACTTTCTTTTGAGGCTCTAAGCGGTGTTTCATCCTCGCGTCTTCTCAGGGAGGCTGAGAGGTTTCGCAGATTTTTCCTACACTTGTCATTTCTCACCCACACATTCAACTGTCCCCAAGAAGAGCCCTGAGCCATGTGTGAGGGACAGGGTCTGCCTTCCAGGGCCTGGGGCTCAGCCCTTGGCCTTTCTGCTTCATAAAGCAGGCCAAGGGTTTTCTCAGCATTGCAGCCACCTGCACAGTGCCTCTGCCTACCTGCAATCGTGGCCTCCAATTCTCTGCTCTAAGGAGTCCCTGGGGAGGCTTTGTCAGTAATGGACCGCAGTGGGGCCAATCAATGCTTCCAGGTACTTTCAGTTTTGCTTCTGCCTTCCTGAGCATTTGTTTTGATTTCCTCTCAGCATCTGAGGTTCATGGACTCAACACCAAATACCCCATGGGAGTCATTAAAATACAGAAAGTGCTAAGCTAACAAGCTCCTGTAAATTTCTTCAATTCTTCAAGACTAGCAGGAGCTTTTTCACAGTATAGATAAGGAGGAAGATGTTATACTGTGCCTAATAAAAATATTGTTTTTATTTGAAGGGATATTTTTAAGTGCTCTTCAGTTTACAGAATTAGTGGTAGAAACAATGTTCAAGTGATATTGTTCCAGGGTGTCTTCTCAGGAGGGCTGGACAGGTAGGACAAGCAGTCCCTTGACATCTGACACTCTATGGGCAACTTTGCTCCTCACCTCCCCAACCTCAACATTTCTCTCATCGGCCACCTGGGACTTGTGTCACTGCTCTTTGCGTCAGACTCCTTCACTCGTCTTTGCAACTGGATGTTACAGCTCCATTGCACCATCTCCCACCTTCTCTCCACAGAGAGCTGGCTGTACACACGAACAGCAGGAGTTTTCCTATTTGCAAGAAAAAGAATTGAAACATAATCAAGTTCGATAAACAAAACACTCTCTGCAATCACATGGCAATTACAATCTACATCCAATGAGGTTGCCTTCCTATAAGACATAATCCTATGAGAAATATTGTAGCTAGGTAGAGGAAAAAAATTAGTCATAAACATAATTAGAGAGTTGGCAAAGGAGACAATTAGACTACTGAAAGGCAGGCAAACTTTTAACTCCCTGATGTCAAAACAGCAGCTTGGTAGGTGACAGGAATCTGAATGCACAAGGAGTAAAGGGAGGAGAAAACTGGAAAATAATGGAAAGGGCCTTTGTCTAGGCAGCCTGCATCTGAAAAAAATACTTTAGAAATAGCGAAGACAGGTGAAAATATATGAAAGTTTCGAGAAATTCAATACACCATTTAACAGGGAGAATAATGGTAATGAAGTTTTAGGGAGAGATTGACATTTCTTTGGAATATCCCTTTCAAAGCTTCCTGGCATTGGTCGAGGGCTCTTGTGAGTGAGTACAAGGCAATGTAGCGCCTGTTGTTGAAAGAGCTCAGAAAGTCAACCCAGGGAACCGCAGGCTGTACAAGGTCACTTTGGCATTTCTGTGCACCTAAAAAAGAACATGTCCAAAAGCAGTCAGCATGGATTGATGATGGGTCGATCTTTTCCAACCTATGATTCTATGATTCTAAGCAGGGGAGAGTGTTATCTTCTCAGCTCAGCATGGTGGGGGCCTATGGTCAGTATGAACACTGACCTGCAAACTCATGAAGCCCCAAGGGGGGATGAGGCAGAAGAGCCCAGTGCCTGTCCTGTGCCAACTCCTTGCCAGCTCTGCCCTCCTACAGGTGTAATAGTTCTTCCTTACTCTGGCGGACGTTTGCCACCATCTCCTTGAGAAGATCAACCACAGGCCTGTGTGTGCCTCTGCACCCCTGTACAGAAAGAGCCCGTTTCACGGCATTTTGGGACCTGAGCGCTCTGTCCCTGTGGGCTGGGTCCATTCTCTGCAGCAAAGCGGAGTCCCCACTGCGCCCCAGATTTGTGGTTGCTCCTGAGGACCTATGTGAGGAGGGTCACAGTGAGACCCCAACTCTCAGCATTGATTCTCCATGCTGGTCAGAGCACAGCTGTGAAAAGCCTGTGGGAGAGCAGCCTTATTTCTCTGAGTATGGGCTCACCCTTCCCAGAGGCTGGGCACCCTGCACTGGAAGTCCATGTCTCACACCCCATTTTTGTTGCGGGTCTTCTTGCCAGGGGAGCAGCTGAGACAACATCTCGTGGCCCTCAGCGCCTGTGCATGGCTGTGGACAGGCTTGTTCCTCCCCAGTCGCACAAGCACACAGTGGATGAAGACAAGAAACACCCAAGGAACAAGAGGTGGGCCCTGGCTCTGCTCAAGCCAGTGGTGATGGTGGAACAGAAAGGACCTGGAAACAGGATCAGAGTAAGAAACATCATTCATCCAACTGAGACTCCAACAGCCCTGCCCAGCCTCATCCAACTCAGACAGCCCAAGGGGTGCTTCCCTTGTGATATGGGATCTCCACCTGGAAGCAAGACAATTGGAGACGCTTACCCCTGGAAAGCCACCAAAAGGGCACCTGGGCTTGACCAGCACCCTCACGTCACATCTGCCAGTGTGGCCAGAAAGGTTTCCTAGCCCTGACTGGGCAGAGCAGGAGAGGACCAAGTGCTCCAGCTCCAGCTGTCTGAGGCTGGGGAGTCAGGGAAAAAGCACCCCTTGGAGATGCTGGGGATAGAACCCAGGACCTCCCACATGCAAAGCGGGTGCTCTTCCAGTGAGCTACATCCCCTTGACATCTGCTGGCAGAAGACACTCTCCTCCCATGACAAGTCTATGACAAGCACAGTCCTGTTGTCCTTGAGTGCCCAAGGACCCTCTGCAGAAAGCAGCACTTGAAGCCTTCAGAGACAGAGGAGGTTGGGACTGCCTCTCTGCTGCAGCCTGATCCTGGCACAGGGCTGCACTGCAGAGCTCTCCCCCTTCAACTTCTCTGCAGGGCCATGGGGCAGAAGGAGACTTTTGCTGCAGGTGCTGCTCCCACTCTCTGGCCCACTCCAGGGTGTTTCAATGGAGAGGAGCACACTCCTTCCCCCGAGCCTCCTCTGCCACCCAGGGCTACAGCCCTCTGTGTCACATCTGTCCCCAGCCCCAAAGCAGGAACAACGCAACAGGGTGAGGGAAACGCCCTTTTTGGGGTGAGGTGTCCCCAAGACAGATATCTTACACTCTCTCCTCCAGGTACCGGGCCTCCCTCTGCACCCCCCTGTGCCCCCCATCCGTGGCAGTGAGTTGAATAGCAGGCTTCCATCTCTGTGGGGCTGGGGCTGGGGATTGGGCTCGGGGACCTTCCCACTCCTGTAGCCCTGAGGACTTTTGAGACAGCAGAGCAGTTCCCTACGACAGCCCTGACTGGAACCTCTGTAGCAGGGTGGGTGAGTTTGGGTTGACCACATGCAGGGATGGAGTCCTTGTGGTCATACAACTGGGGTAGCTGCTTTGCCCAATGCCATAAAGTTTTCCCTGCTGGGCCCCTGCCTGGCAGAGACGATCTGGGGGAATCAGTGACCAGCAAAAGGTTGCAAGAGGAGAACCCAGTAGATTGTTGGAGCTCACGAGCAGCAAGAGGTTGAAAGAAGAGAACCCAGCAGCTGGTTGAGCTCATGAGCAGCAAGAAGATGCAAGACGAGAACCCAGCATCTTGTTGGAGCTCATGAGCAGGTGTTTCTTCCTCTGGTCAAGGACTGATGGCTTGGAGGGGCTGTAGCTGGGCTGGGCAGTGCAGTCTGGTGGGGAGCAGGTTTGGGCAAGGAAACTGGGGAGAGTCGAGACACTTGTGCTGTGGGCCCTGAATGTGGTGCTGAGGGGATGGAGAACACAGAAACGTGTGCAATGTCATGTGCAGAGGAAGGTACATTTGGAGAGTAAAATGACATCGAGTGTTTGGGCTGGGGCTGTGCTGAAGACAGAGTGTGAGAGCTGATGACCTTCCTTGCTAGATCCCAGGCAAGCCACTGCTGGCATTTCTGTCCCATCTTGTGCCCTTGCCACAGGGAGGAACTGATGCTGAGGGATGTTCATGAGGGGCTCCAGAGGGATCCCCCTGAGCTGTGTATCTCCCTGCTGATGCCCAGAGAGGAGCACGTAGGTGTTTCGTCAGTTGTTGCAGCAAAGGGGCAAAGCAGGCCAAGAAACTCTGCTCAGGACAGCATGTCACTAAACACCACTGGTGCCCAGACACTGCAGTGGATGATCCTCAGCACGGTTTTGTCAGCTGTCCTGGACACATCAGAGGTCTCGCTGTGACAGACCTCTGGAGGAAGGATGCTGCCATTCAGGCCTCTGCTCCAGGGAATACCTGACCCTGAGACTGTGGAGGAGGTGGCATCTAGTCTGGGAATTGAGGACGAGGTGAAGGATGTGTGTGAGGAGGGAAGCAGGCTGTGCACCATTGAGAATGACCAAGAGAGAAACAGAGTCTTTGCAGAGACCATGCAGTGGAGACATCCTGATCCCTGTGGAGATGGGAAGGAGGGACAGCTGGAGAGCACCCAAACAGAGCACTGAAAGGAGAATCCTGCCTAGGGAAAGGCTGAGGACTTGTGATGCAGGATGAAGGCCCCTTCTAAGCTGCAGATCTGCAGCTAGAGATCGGTGACAGTGCGCTAGCAAGAGATGAAAGAGCAAGTGTGGCTGGGGCAGGCTGAAAGAGGCAGAAGGCCTATGCAAAAAATACAAGGGAGAAAAACATTACAGAAAACTGGCATTGAACCAGGAACCTTTAGACCTTTAGTCTAATGCTCTCCCAGCTGAGCTGCTTAAGCCTTGCTCTGCTGAAATAGCCCTTCTCCCTGTGCCACCCATGGCAGCCCACAGGCTGAAACACACGAACGCTCTGCAGGGGAAAAGCAGAGCTTCTCCCTGGGAAAAGCTGTGCCCAGATCCAGGCAGAGGGGACCTGCCTGCTCTATGACTCCATGGCCAGGTGGGCTCCAGTTTTGGGTGGATGCCAGCTTACACTGGGCACGTGTCACTCTGAGAGTGACAGAGCCCTGGAACAGGCTGCCCAGAGGGGTGGTGGAGCCTCCTTCTCTGGACATATTCAAGACCCGCCTGGACAAGGTCCTGTACATCCTGCTGTAGGTGACCCTGCTTAGGCAGGGGGGTTGGACTAGATGACCCACAGAGGTCCCTTCCAACCCCTACCATTCTGTGATTCTGTGCTTCTGTGGTGTTACTGTGGGTGGCCAAGGATATGCCCATTCTCCCTCTGGCCCTCAGATGATGCTCACAAAAGATGTGGGTGTTCTCAGAGTTTTTCCATCAGAGCTTGCAAACTCTTGCCCACATCTTCAACCCCCTCTGGCACCTCAGTCATCACAAAGAGTCTGTATGTGAGCACCTGAGTTCCCACTGAAGAAAGGTAAGGAGCTCAGAATTGGGACTCACATACTGAAAACTCTTTCATGCATGCCCAAACTGAACCAAGAGGATTCTCAGCTTCTCTGGGGCTGTGGGGTCAATGGGGGGAGCTGAATCCCTCTTCAACCCACGGGCTTATTGGTCAGGATGAGATGCCTGCACATCTTCAGCTGATTCCTTGCCCTACAGAGGGGAAGCCAACCCCCTCCCTGCCCCTGTCAGTGTGTCCTTTTTGTTATGGGTCAAGAATATCAGTGTCCAGAGAGGAACAGTGTTGCCTATTGTAGAGGACCATATTCTGCTAGGGAAATCCATGCTGTGGGACTCAGTCTCTCTGCACTGCTGGTCATTATTTCAGGTGACTTGAAGTCATGCTCACCAGGGTGCATTATAAGGAGCTGTCAGCCCCAGAGCCTCAGTGACATCTCCAATGAGCCCAGAAGGGGAACAGAAAGTGGGCTGGTCCTCTGCTGTTGAGCTGGGCTGGGCTGCTGGGATGGAGGGAGCTCATGGCAACCAAGCAGCGCTGCAGAGAGACAGCTCTGTCCAGGAGCAGCTCCTCTGCGAAGCACAGCAGGGCTGAGGGCACTGCCTGCAGACAGCGAGGGGAGAGGAGCGAGGCAGAGAGAGGTTAACGGCAGTCTGGGGTGGAAGGACAGAGAAGAGCTTACTTGGAGAAAAATCTGAAGAACCCTTTCTAAGGTAGGTCTTTGGCTGCAGGGCAATGCAGCTGCGGTCATTGGAACAATGTCCTAAAGCTGGCACAAATCACAGCCTGTGGGATCTTCTGGAGGTCTTGCAGTTTCTCCAGAGTAGAGGAAAAGGCCGTGGTCTGCAGCACAGCTTCTCTGTGCCCCATCAGAGGGACGGGGCATGTCAGCTGCCTGCACTAGGGGATGGCTGCAGGGTGTGAAGCCGGGTGTGCACCCAGGGTGTTGTTCTAAGGAATAAAAAAGGGGAATCAAAATGTGAAATGATAATTGAAATTGATCAGACTATTGCGGCTGTAGGTATTGTTGTCAAGCCCTGCCCTCATTACAGTTAAAAGTTTCATAATCTTGTAAGCTTACAGTTAACTATAGTACATTTAGAGAAAATAAGAAACAGGATTTTGAATAATGTGTTATTGTTTCATAAGAAGGATGCAGCTGTCCAAAGTAGAACCAGAGAGTGGTAAATTGTAAGAATATCTAACGAGCTGTGAAGAACTGGTGAGACTGCCAAAAGAAACGGGTAACCAGGGGACAGGTAATTCTGGCATGGGGAGATTACAACCACCAGCTCATGGACCACCTACCCCGATTGTAACCCAGATTAAATAGATGAAGAAATGGAGCATGCGTACTAACTTACATGCGGGAAAAAGAGTCATTAACCAATCATTCCACAGAATAACAATGCATATGTATTAGGGAGTTGAATATGTTAATGCTTTGTGCATAAATGTCAATTTGTGAACGAGGTGTGCTGTCTTGCGACAGACACCCATATCTGTGCAAATATGCAACACAATACCTCTGCTCTGGGTGTAGATTAGCATATTGCACACCGGCTAAACAAACCCCGATTTTGGGGGACAACAAGGGCTGCTCAGGGCTGTCCTTCTAAGCAGGGTCCCTGCACCCCAGGGAGATGTGTTGCTGTGAGAGGGACTCTGCTACCTGCCAGGGTCAGCACTCAGCCTGCCCAGGGAGCTCCCCACGGTGGGGCAGGGAGAAGATGCGGGTGGGAGAAGCAACTCCAGGCAGGAGGCGTTCTTCTGCTGTCAAGAGGGTGCTGCGTGGGTCAGGGCTGCTTACAGCTCCAGATGACTGCCAGGACATTTCCGAGGGCACTTTTCAAGGAGAAGGTCAAGGCAGGGATTACTACAAAGAGATGAGCTTTTCTGAGTCTGTTTTCAGTTTCCTACTTTTAAAGGATTTGGAAAAGGAGCTGTCACGCTTCACCAAGTCTCTGAGACTTGTGGGCTGTAACGTTGAGTGATGAGTAAGTCTTACAGGAACCCACTAAAGTGACTAATTTCCACTGGTCTGTGATACTGTTATCGTTACCTTGTTTGTGCTGTCAGGCTCTCTGGGGATTGGAATTGCTGCAGCCAAGTCAGACACCAGTGTTGTGATTCCTCCCGTGCACGTGTGTCCATGGGAATGAAGTGTCCAAGCTTTCCTCTAACCTGTAGGGCTGTGGGTGGAGTAGTCTGGGGACTGGGGAAGGAGCTGAGTCTCTCTTATTGAGCTATCTTCAGCAAGACACTTGGGTATCTCCTTGGGGTGTCCTTCCTAGCTGTGAGCTTCCCTTCATGATGCAAATGTTTCCTGTAGCATCTTGGTCTTATCCGAATGCCCCATGGAGAACTGCAGAGATGCCACAACTGAGGAAATGCTGTGTGTCCTTGGTGAGAAGCGGGGTGCTGACACCTTGCTGAGGTACCGTAAAATGGTGAAACTTTAAGTGATCTGTCCACTCTCAGCAGTGTCTGGTTTCTTTTCAGGGTAAGACAAGAATGTGATTGTCCTTTGACACCCACAAGTGCAAGAGCAGGGCACTTTGGAATAATCTTATCCATTCTCCCCTCACCTCACCCTTAGCCACAGAGAATCCCTTTGTCTCTTAGGTCTTACAGTCTCTAGCTCAAAGTGCAGCAGAAAAGCTGGGGATTGCTGACTGCAGAAAACCAAGCATGATGTCTGGGTAGGAAAAGGTTCTCCAAAACTCCTTTCTAACCCTCACATTCTTTACAACTGGGAGTGCAGATGCTAACAAGTCTCTCTGTGTAAGGCGTGGTTTACTCTGATGAATTCTGAATATCCAACCCAGTCCCCCTGTCCCATTCCCATGTACCCACTCCAGCAGCACAGGGATGACCTCTTGAGAGCCTGCTCGCAGACACCTGGCTACTCACAGGCCAAGGAGCCAGCACAAAATAAAGCTCAAGTCAGGGACCTGAATGCAGGCTTCCCCCTGAAAAGGAAACCATGTGGAAGTGTCAGAGCGACAGAGCAATGGCATTGGTTTTGCTAAAAGAAGCATGTCCTCACTTGGCACTGTCTTTTCCTTTTTCAGCAGTGCCCCATGTCCAGAGGCAAATGTCCAACGGCAGCTCCATCAACCAGTTCGTCCTCCTGGCATTCACAGACACACGGGAGCTGCAGCTCTTGCACTTCTGGCTCCTCCTGGCCATCTACTTGTCTGCCCTCCTCAGCAATGGCCTCATCATCACTGCCATAATCTATGACCATTGCCTCCACACACCCATGTACTTCTTCCTCCTCAACCTCTCTGTTCTTGACCTGGGCTCCATCTCTACCACCCTCCCCAAATCCATGGCTGATTCCCTCTGGGACTCCAGGACCATCTCCTATGCAGGATGTGCAGCACAAGTCTTTCTGTTAGTCTTTTTGATCTCAACAGAGTTTTCTCTGCTCACCATCATGGCCTATGACCGCTATGCTGCCATCTACAAACCCCTGCACTATGGGTTCCTCCTGGGCAGCAGCACTTGTCTCAAAATGGCTGCAGCTGCCTGGGGCAGTGGGTTTCTCAATGCTGTGCTGCACACTTTCAATACATTTTCCATACCCCTCTGCAAGGGCAATACTGTGGACCAGTTCTTCTGTGAAATCCCTCATATCCTCAAGCTCTCCTGCTCACATGCCTACCTCAGAGAAGTTGGCTTTGTCATGTTTGGTGCTTTTGTATTTTGGTGGTGTTTTGTTTTCATTGTGCTGTCCTATGTGCAGATCTTCAGGGCTGTGCTGAGGATCCCCTCTGAGCAGGGACGGCACAAAGCCTTTTCCACGTGCCTCCCACACCTGGCTGTGGTCTCCCTGTTTATCAGCACTGGCGTATTTTCCTACCTGAATCCCCCCTCCATCTCCTCCCCATCCTTGGACCTGGTGGTGGCTGTCCTGTACGTGGTGTTTCCTCCAGCAGTGAACCCCCTCCTCTACAGCATGAGGAACAAGGAGCTCATGAATTCCCTGAAGAAAGTGATGACTGTATTTTTTCAGAAGAATTAAACCCTCTATATTCTTCTGGAAATTACTCATAATGTAACTTCTCATAGCCGCAGCCTGTTTTCCACCATTTGTTTGGGGTTTTTTTGTTTGGTTTGATTTTTTTTTTTTTCTAATTGTGATATTTTCCACAAAGAGATGTCATTAGTTGTACCATTTCTACACCAGTATCTATCATTCTTGTGTGACCCAGAGACTTTCAGGACTCACAGTCTCTCTCTCTGTTTAAATAAAGTAAAGTACCCTGCACTGACTGGTTTGTCCAAGATCCTTCCTCAGACCTTCTCTGGAACCGCAGGGACAGTGCATGTGTGCAGAGGTGGAGAGGAAGAGCATCCCAGCACAGCAGCACGACCAGGGATAACCAGTGCTTACTCTTTCCAAAGCTGTCCTTTCCATCTCCACATGCTGCTTCTGAGCCCTTCTGTTAGTTTCAGGCCTGAGTGCTCCTATAGTTTGGTCATAATCCTGCATTTAAAAGTCCTCTGACCACAAGCCGGGACAGGCAATGGGCATTTTTGTGACAGAGGTGGCCTCCATAACAGCAGTTCTATCATGAAAGGGGATCTGCTGAGTGCAGTGACTGAAGGCTTAGATCTTTCAAAGTTGCTCTCAAGAACATGTCCAAGGAACAGACTCTGAAGAGGCTCATTGTGTTGCTTGTTTCTCCATGGGCTCAGTGTGATGAGATCAGGGTCCCTGTATAGTTATTAGGGAGCGAGGACTGGTTCAGGCATTACTTGTTAGCGTCCAGCAGCCATGCAGGTGGTGAATGGTCTCCAGTCAACCTGTCTGGGACACTAGTATGTGTTAGTGCTGATTGTAGATGAGTGTTTTCTTGGAGTGAATTGAGAGTTTCTAGAATCTGGTGATGGCAGTGTAACATCTGCACACCTCCATAGACTTCTTCCTGGCCAAGCCGTCCTCCCTGATGACCTGCTATGGCTCCAAGGGTCTCAACAGTACTTAGAGACTTTAAGAGCCCTGACCAAACTCATAGAGGACCTCCACCCACTCCCGCTGCCCAGGGGCCCAGGGGCTTTCTTTAAGCTCAGGCCTGGGCCTTCAGTCCCTGTCTGATACATGATGCAGTAGCACTGATTTGGCTTTAGCCATGCCTTGCTGTGGAGCCTGTTCATCCGGACTCAGATGCAGAGACCGACATGCTTGCTGTGTCCTGGATCTGTGTTGCCACTACGGACCTGCCTGGCTATCACTTGACTGCATCTGACCCTGCTTACGCTCATCAGCCTGACCCTGACTTGTGTATTGACTTCCATGTGGGGCCTTAGCCCTGACTGATCCTCACAAACCTGGCTGTGACCTGGAAACTTGTTTGACCCTGATTGCCATCGCCAGCCTACTCTGCTCACCTCACTCAGTTGTTGTGGGATGAGGCCCAGGCTGGAAAGGCCGCTGCCCTGCTCACTTGCTCGCTGTGTTAAGCCCCTTGGTTCCTGGCTCCCCATCCCTGAGGGTGCAGCCACCCTCTCTGCATCCTGGCACAGGCCTTGTTGACCTGGAAGAAGAAAGTCCTTCTGGTTCTGCTTCTACAGATGTGAAAGACCTGGAAAGGACATACTGTGCACCAAGCATCCCTTTAGGCATGTAGGATTTTGAATCCATTTACTGAGAAGAGGCAGAGCAGAAGCCAGGTCCTAAGGTAGAAGAGAAAGGAGAAGATGTTGCTTCCTTGTTTGTTTTTTTAAGTAAATGAAATGGTGAGTGGTCCCATCTTTGGGGGCTGTCAAAATGACATGCCCTTCTTTGGATGTGAACAGGACTTTCAGGCGAAATGGGAGCTGTTTCCAGGAGCCATCCTGACCATGTCTTCCCTCTGTGGAATTGTTGGGATGGGGGTCCTTTCCTTCAGGTTTGCGTGTTCCCATGGCAGATTCGTGCAGCTCATCACAATACTCCAGCTCCTTGGCTTTTCTATGATCGTGTCCAGGTCAGCAGCATTGCACATACCCATGCAGCTGTCTCCCATGAGTTGCAGGTCCCTGTGGTTCCTCAGGCTTACCTGTATGCTGGGCACATGGATTGAGGGCCTTGGGAAGAAGTCAGCTGTGGACTGAGGGCAGAGGGCAAATGGAGGAAATGGTGAAGCATGGAGGCATCTGCAAAGACCCTCATCACCCATGTGTGGTGAACAGTGCTTGTTTCTGCAGGCAGAGACTTCACTGCCAGCCTTGTTGTCCCCCAAATTAGGGTTCTTTTACCTGGTGTGAGAAAAGCCAATCAGCATACAGAGTCAAGATATTTACTTACTTCACGTCTGCGCAGAGATGGTTGCTAGGTGGCAACTCCACAAAGCTACCACATTTTGCCTAACACATGGTTAACGTTTATAGATTTCGAGCGTCAGTTATCAGAACTTTTGTAATTGTGCTTAATCACCCTCTTTCCCATTGGTGCTTTAATGTCTTGTGTTTGTTTAAAGTCACAGTATCCATTCTTTTTCGCTGTGCATGTTCCATGAGGAAGGGGCTTTTTTTTGGTAGAGAGCTTTTGCTACTTGAGGGTGAGTTTTCTAACATGCTAATTAGGATTGTTCAATCATACTTGAAGTAGTCTTCTCTTTATCGGCAGTTTTGTTGCACTTAGTACCTTGTTTTAATTACAGCTGTGACTCTTTAAGGCTGTCATGCTAGTCCTTATCAGTTTCTTGTATGCTTTTGCTATCCTCCTCTTAGTTTTTTGTCATCAATCCCTTAGCCTGGAAATTTGCAGGAACCTGGACTGAGGTTCCATAACTGCTGAGGAAGAAGGAAGGGCTTGTGATACACACGGAAATGCAGGGAGACACTGGGGTGTGCGTAGAATTCATTCTGTTAAAGGCAGGAAGAAGAGTTGAATTAGTGTGGAATAGGCTGAGTCTGGAATTTGAGGCAGCAGAAGGAGGACGAACATTTCAGTGCCGGGATGCGGGGAGCAATAGCAGATCCAAGCAAGTCTGTGGCTGTGACAACTTGCGTGCTAGAGAAGCATTAACAGGACATTGGAAAAAAGCAGGTGTTGGGAAACTGAGAGACGTTGGCAAGCCCTCAGGTAAACACAGCTTTTTGTTTGAAGCAACAGTGAATGAGGACAGAGGGACATCAGGAAAGCTTGGGAGATCCGAGGGTCGGAGTGAGGTGGGGAAATGGGGCAGTAGCTAAAGTCTGCAAGGAAACGAGCACAGGCATAGGACAGTGTAGGACAGCCTGTGGTGGGGACGATCAAGGGCCTTGGGCCAGCCAGGACCACACCCTGACAACAAAAATGAGGTCTTCATCCTCTTGGCTATGGCTACTCTCCCTTCCACTGAAGACCATGAGAAGACATCAGTGCCTTACAACCCCAGGGCATTGTTGGCTCCTCACTCACCCCCACAGAGCCTGGGAGGTTTCCCACTGCTCTCTTGCACTGAACAGTCCACACCCCACATCACACTGCTCCAAAGAAAAGCCACGAACTTGTTGTGAGGAAACAGATCCCGATTCCCAGGGGATGGGGGTCAGGGCTTGGCTGTCCTGCTTTGCAAAAGACATCAAGGCCTTCCACAGCCACACTCCACATCTGATTTTCCACCTGTAACCAGTGCCTCTGACTTCTTGCTTCACCCTGGGGGATGCATCAGGGATGGTCACCTCTTCTTGTAATTCCCTCCACGATCCCTTTGCAATGATGGTCCTCAGTGGGGCATGCCGACATCCTTAGAAACTTGAACGTCTGCTGATGAATTTTACTTCTCTAGAGACTTGTTCTCTGGAAGAACTTCGCTTAAAGTTCTCAATTATTCTGTTGTTAACTAAAGAGCTTTCAGGAGCAAAAGTCAAAGTGAAAAAACAACAATAAGAAAAGATTTTTCCCCTTTTTTTTGGATTCTTTACACGTTACTTGGTGTCAGCAATCTCCATCTCATAATAATCCTGAGCTTCTCCCAAAGCAGTCTGAATATATATGAAAATAAAGGCCCTTTGTTTATGACAATCAAGTAGTCTTTGTCCCTTCCCCCAACCCCACCATTTCCCTCATCAAACACCTGGGACTTCAAGAAGCCTTGTTCCAATCTCAGCGTCCTCCCCTTAAGGCTGTAGATACACGTCTCAGCCTGTTGGCACAAACTCCCACCTGTTTTACTTGGAGAATGAGCTGCGTGTAGACACAGAAGGCTTTTTCTTAATGGTCAACAAATAAAAAGAAAAAGGCATGATTTAAGGAAAAAAAAAATCATTCCTCTGCTTTATATTAAATCCGCTTTACCCCTACTGAAGTGCACTTTCCACAACAGATAACCTTAGACCAACAGAAAACACCTTCTGTGTCAAGCACAGACCCCAAGATCCCCCCGAACACTGTCCCCTGTCCCAGACTCTGTCGATATTTCTTCTTTGCACACAACAAGCTGCCCACTAAAGTCACTAGCTCCCTCAATTCATAGGGCGAAGAAAGGAGAAGTGCTCTCTTTTGCACAGCCAAATCTGCACTAATCCTAATATTTTGAGGTTACAGGGACTTTACCAAGTGTACCCTGCAGCATCTACCACCACTCATTTCTTTATTTTCTGCAGGGTAAACTACATGTGTCTCCAAAGTAGGGGAAGGCAGAGAACAGAGTTATCTCATCTGGTGTTGGACACCTTGCACTCAATTGCCCAGGCTTCCCTTTCTAGTCAAGAGAAAAAAATCAGCTCTCTTAACGGAGATGCCTTGGGCTTCCCTGCCTGGCCACCAGCTCCTCCTCCACATATGCTCCTATAGGACCTGGGTCACATTTCCCAGTCCCATGTGGGGTCTTCAGCTACCTCAGGGTGTCTTGGAGGCAGTGCCCACCTCTGTGTGGGGAACTGAATCAACCCCCAAATGAAGAAGTCAGGTGCACAATGGCATATCACTATGGGCCTCCAAGTGCCAGACCCCAAGTGAGGCCCGGAGCACAGGGGTGTCAAGAGGCCCAAGTCACACCCAAGTAAAACAAAATGACTCCTATTTTCAAGAAGGAATTAAAGGAGGACTCAGGGAACGACAGGTTGGTCAGCCTCACCTCAGCCTCCACTGAGGTGAAGGAGCAGCTAATCCTGTCAACCATTTCCAGGTACAGGAAGGACAAGAGAGTCATCAGGAGCAGTCAGCCTGGCTTCACGAAGGGGAAGTCATTTTTATCTGACCTTATAACCTTCTCCAATGACATGACTGGCTTGGTAGATGAAGAGAGAGGAGTGGTGATTTGCCTGTATTTCAGAAAATCTTTCAGCACTGTCCCCCTATGATATCGTCATATAGAAGCTGTTAAAATCTGGACTGGATGAGAAGAAAGAGAGGTGGACTGAAAACTTGCAGGCCTAGAGAGTGGCAATCAGTGGCATGAAGTCTAACCATCCACTGCAGGTTTTTCTCCTCCAGGGTCCTGCCTCCAGCCACAAAGGCCTGGGAGAACACAGAGTCAAAGAAGCCATTGAGTACCTCAGCCCTACCTGCTCCTACTCTAATGAAGCTCAGCAGCAGGCTCACATTATACCTCTACATTCTTTTAATGAAGCAGTATCAGCTCATCTTGCAGCCCTTACCATCCTCTGCAAGTATCAAGACTACGGGAGCTTTGGCTTTGTCATCATTCTCACATCCACGGACGAGGTTTCTAAATTCCCCCTTTGCATCTTCCCCTGTTTCCAGCTCCTGTGTTCTGCCTTTCTGCCCTGGAACTCAAACAGCTCACGTCCTCAGCCTCCTGAGAAGAATGCTTCTCTTCATGGGTGTTCAGATAGAGCATTCTTGTCCTCCGAGGAGGCTGTAAGCCTTATCAGATTTCCTGAGTTCCTTCCCCCTGCAGAGCTGCTTCCCACGACACCACCGGTATCAGTCTCCCAGGTATGTCAAAGTCTTCTTCTCTGGACTTCACCCATCTGTACTCCACTGCTGGCCTTCCTCACTCCTGGCATCTGGGACCCCACCATTCTCTGGTCACTACAGCCAAGGCACACGCTGATGATCACTTCCCCAGTCAGCTCTTCCTTGTTGGCCGGGGCCAGGTCCTGGTGAGCATCGCCCTTCTCAGCCCACTTGGCAGCTGTGTTAACAAGTTGTCCCAAGATCCTCCAGACTGCTGGCACCCTGTTTACTTGCCTGGCTGAGGAATGCCAGGGCAGTTACTGTCTCCCATGGGAACCTGCTCATTGACCTGAGACTTCCTCAGGTTGCACACAGAAGACTTCTTCTGCTTCCTCACCCTGATCAAGTAGTTTGTAACTCCCAACACAATGTCACTCTTGCTGACTTCTCCTCTCAACCTCACACACAAAAGCTAACCAAACATGTTACTCAGCTTCTAGAGGAGCTCCATATATCTGAGGTGCTCCTTCACGCAGAGAGCATCCCCCTGGTAGTCATCCTCCCTGCTACCTCCTGCGGCAGAACCTGTATCTTTCTGTTGCATCACCCGAGCTCAGATAATTGTCCCACCACATCTCAAGTAATCCAAAAACTTTGTAGTGCTGTGACAAGTCATTGGGCTTCAGCTCCTCCTGCCCGTGCTCCAGCTCCTCCTGGCCATGCACATGTGGGTTGCAACATCTCAGCTGTCGCACCAAGGTAGAGCGCAGGCTGCTCACAGGGAAAGCTGAGCTCTGCTCCTGACCAGAAGACCACTGTAGATTGAGCAGTTCGTGCTGCGCTGCATAGATCGCTCAGCAGCAGGACAACCTCAGCAGCTCATTGTCACAGTGGAGCCTGCAGGCAGCTCCCACTCGGTACTGACCATTCCACCACCTGAGTGGCCTTGTCTCTATCTAACGGTGTAGCAAGAAGTTCTCATGAGAACATCCTTTCTGTTGGGTTTAGAGATGATGAATAGAGCTGTTACCTTGCAAAGAAGTACAAGAAGAGGTTGAATGACTGAAATGAGACAATCTTTTCTATGGAGGGGGTCTGCAAGGCATGCTGCATGTGGGTGGGAGTACCTGTTGATGCCACACCACCCAGGCGTACAACCACCTAAAAGGAAGAAAGACTGCCTATACTATTCTCTCCTTACAATCTTCATCCTAACAGCATATTACCTCACAGAATCAGAGTACCTTTCTTAATTGGCATCCTAACTGACAAGCACCTCCTGGTAAAAAACTCTCGAGGCATACATAGATGCAGTGCCTCTGCTCCCACGGACTGGTAAGGCTGTAGTCTGCAAAAGTAACCACTGGCCTGATCCCCATCCACCGCTGTCTGTTCTCCAGACTCCTGCCTCAAAGCTTAAAGTCCTGGGAGACCTTGCTGGCAGTAACTGAGGCAAAGAGGTCATAGACTACGTGAGATCTATCTAGACCTCCTCTTATTAAATTCAGCAGTGGTCCCACCCTCTCTCTCTCTTTCTTCTTTAACTGTTCCTAATGTAGCACAGCTCATTTTGGTGCCTGTTGCATTACCTTTTCAGTTTCAATTCAGTTAAGGATTAATGCTTAAATAATAAGGATTTTAGCTGGGCCTGGAGGAGGCTGTCCTTGAGGACAAGCTGTATCCAGGCACACTGTGAAAAGGATTGTTCTGTTCCTTGACTGTGTCATCATGGCTGTGCGCAATGCCTGCAGCTACTGGATAGGGGAGGGACAGACCTTGCCTCTCTGATGACATCTGATGACCGATGCCTCTGACTGAAGGCATCAGTCAATGTCACTGAGGCACCAAATCACACTCATTGCGATGGCATCTGGGGTGACCTTTCACACATACCCCGCCCAATATGAGAATTGGTTTTCAGCAGGTCCTCTGCTGTCCCTGCAAGCCCTGGCATCTCAGGTAGCTCTGTGGGCCTGGATTTGAACATGAAATTGAGGAGCTGCCCTGAATTCTCTAAAGCATCCAGGGGAAGAACATGAAACTGCCAATGTAGTCAATGGAGACCTAGTAAATAGAGACAAAGGTGAAGAGAGAGACTGAGCTCTTCCTATGGCCCACGACCTGAATCATTCAGGTGAATGCCTGTGTCGGTCACCCTGAACATAATGAGTAGGGACAGGTTCGGTTGCCCTTATTTTGGGCATCAGCTGTCATTTCTGTTGGCCAAAGGAAATAGCCAGCAGCCTCTAAGAGGATGCCCCCAGATGTTGCCCTGTCTCGACAAACTGCTCCATTTGTACCTCCACATATCTTAGACCACGTCTGGTATCTCACATGCCACCAGACATTTGCACCTGAACCCCTCCGTCCTGGCCTCCATCTCCATTAATTAGCATGGGAGTTGTGCATTTAATGCCCACCGGAAGAGAAGCAAGAGGAATCCCACCTCCTGTGGGGTTGTGGCAGGCACTGGGGGAGCTGAATCCCCTTTGAGTCCCAGGGCTACAGACCCAGCATGAGATGTCTCATTTGACTCATCTGATTCCCTTCCCTCAGCAGGGGTGAAGGACATCCCTGCCTGTCCTGCACTGGCTGTCCTGCCTAAAGATGGGACAAGGAAAGATGATCCTTGGAGCTAGCTCTTTTGGTGACAGGAGAAACGCCACTTTGGAAATTAAAAGATTTCCTCTCTCTCCGTAGTTGAGGGAGGAAACATCAGTAATTGCTTTGACTAGTTTCAAAGCAAGTTGTCCTGGAGACCAAAAGACATCTCAAGGGAGCCCAGAGTAGGGAGAGGTGGTGCCTTGGGCTGGTCCTGTGCTGCTGAGCTGGGCTGGGCTCCTGGGATGGAGGGAGATCACAGCAGGTGAGGAGCGCTGCAGACAGTGAGCTCTTGCCCAGGAGCAGCTCCTGTGCAAAGCACAGCAGGGCTGAGGGCACTGCCTGCAGGCAGCGAGGGGAGAGGAGCGAGGCAGAGAGAGGTTAAAAGCACTGTGAAGTGGAAGGACGCTGAGAGCTCACTGCAGGCAGGAATCTTTTCAGCCTTTCACACAGTAAGTCTCTGCATGCAGGACAATGTGTCTGCACTTTGTGGAAAGATCTCCTCAGGCTGGAACACCCCAAAGCGTACGGCATGATGTACCATGAGGAATATCACAGTTTGTGTCTTATTGAAGATGAGGATGTGCTGCAAAGGAGTGATTGCCTGCTGCACCCTCAGAGGGACAGGCCATGACAGCTGCCTTCTCCCAAGGACGGCTGCAGCGTTGTGAAGGTGGATGTGCAGCCTGGGCTTCCCCAAGCTGTCCTTCAGAGCAGGGTCTGTACACCCCAGGGGCTGTGTGCTGGGGCAGGGACTCTGCTGCCTGTCAGGGTCAGCACTAAGCCTGCCTGGGGAGCGCACGGCATCGCGAGGAGAAGCTGTGGGTGGAAGTAGTGACCCCCAGCAGGACAGGGCAGGGTCCTTCTGCTGTTGAGAAAGAACTGAATGGTTCAGGGCTGCTCACAGATTCAGATCACCTCAGGATATTCTCCTAAGGGAGTATGTGAAGGGGAAGGTCAAAGGAGGGATGACTATCAAGCTCTCCAGCCACATGCCCATTTGCCTCTGAGAAGGACAGGGGCAGAGAGGAACTGCCTGGCAATGCTGGAGTCTGGGATGTGTGCAACTGGAGAAGTGTAGCAGTGTCCTGAGTGCCTGGCTGACTCTCCCTCTTTCACATAGAACCTCACTGTGTTTCTCCTTATTGCTCCACTCGTCTGTGTTACTGAAGTAGTACCCATGTTCTCTCAGTCAGGCTTTCTGGGGAGAGAAGTTTCAGCTGCAGAGTCAGACACTGATCTTGTGGGTCCTCCCGTGCAGTGTGTCCATGGGAATGAGGTGTTCCAGTTTTGTCTAAGCTGTAGGGCTGTGGGCAGTGAAGACTGTGAGCCCAGAGAACAAGCTGGTTTTCCCTTAATCAGATGCCATCATTAGGACACTTGGCTATCTTTATGAGGTGTCCTTCCAAGCTGTGAGCTGCCCTCAGCAATGCAAACCTTTCGCATAACAGAATTATGTAATCTGCATGTCTCAAAGGAGAAGTGCAGAGATGCTGTGCCCGACCAAGGAAATGCTCTAGGGTTAGTGAAATGAACCACATGTGTCCTTGACTAGAAGTGGGATGCTGAGGCCTCGGCAAAGGGTGGGATGTTTAGTGGACTCCTGTGGATCCCTCTCCTCTCAGCAGTGTCTGACGGCTTTTCAGGATAACATGGGAGTGCGACCAATCTCCATCTCAGAATGGTGCAAGCCCAGGGCAGCCGGGTAGCTCTGTTCTCCCTGAGCACAGCAGAAATGCAGAGGGTTTCTGACATCCCAGAACACTCCCCAGGTGAGATGAGGAGAGCTCAAGAAAAACAAGACCTTTAAAACTGTCTGCTGCTCTCCCGGTTCCTTGGCGCTGGGAGTGCAGGTGCTGCCGAGTTCTTTTCAGTAAAGAGCAGTTTCAGCTGACAAAGTCGAACACCAGGACTGACCTCTGCCCACACCTTGCCTGTTAACCTGTAAACTCCTCAGCAGCCAGTGGGCAGAGGTCCTGCTCCTCACAGCATGTTCAGCCAGCACCAACAGGGAGTCCAGCCACAGAGATAAATGAAGGTATCCTAGAAAAAGAAAAACTGTGTGTCTCAGGGAGGGGGTATTGGGAATGGCTTTGACTGTTCCCAGAAACTTCTCCCCTTACTTGACACTGCTGTTTCCTCTTTGGACAATGCTCCATGCCCAGAGGCAGCAGATGTCCAACAGCAGCTCCATCACACAGTTCCTCCTCCTGGCATTCGCAGACACCCGGGAGATGCAGCTCTTGCATTTCTGCCTCTTCCTGGCCATCTACCTGGCTGCCCTCCTCAGCAACGGCCTCATCATCACAGCCATAGCCTGCGACCACCACCTCCACACCCCCATGTACTTCTTCCTCCTCAACCTCTCCCTCATTGACGTGGGCTCCATCTCCACCACTCTCCCCAAAGCCATGGCAAACTTCCTATGGGACACCTGGACTATCTCTTACGCAGGATGTGCTGCCCAGGCCTTTCTGTTTGTATTTCTCATTTCAGCAGAATATTTTCTACTCATCGTGATGGCCTATGACTGCTACGTTGCCATCTGCAAACCCCTTCACTATGGGACCCTCCTGGACAGCAGAGCTGGTGTCCGCATGGCAGCAGCTGCCTGGGGCAGTGGTTTCCTCTACGCTGTGCTGCACACTGCCAATACATTTTCACTACCGCTCTGTCAAGGCAATGCTGTGGACCAGTTCTTCTGTGAACTTCCCCAGATTCTCAAGCTCTCCTGCTCAGATGCCTACCTCAGGGAATTTCGGCTGCTTCTGATTAGTACATTTGTCTTTTTGGGGTGTTTTGTTTTCATTGTGCTGTCCTATGTGCAGATCTTCAGGGCCGTACTGCAGATCCCCTCTCAGCAGGGACGGCACAAAGCCTTTTCCACGTGCCTTCCTCACCTGGCAGTGGTCTCTCTGTTTTTGA
>NW_027448813.1:0-31227 GCF_030867145.1 Opisthocomus hoazin
TATTAGTGAACACTCTTACTCTAACTACTCGTTATGTGAAGGATTGTCTTCTATCTTCTTCTACCTTTATATAAGTACACCAAATAGAATTTTTGCTTGAATGGTTTTAAACCTCTGCATGCTTTCAGTTTGATATTTTTGAAAGGAAGTTCTTGTTTTAACAGGAGGAAATGTTTTCACCCTTTTTCCCTTTCTCTGAAGCTTCTATAATTTCTTTTAGGGTATCTATCTCAGACACCAGAAGATTAAGAGTTTAAAATAGTTTTCTTCACCCCTTCAAGATGTGTATGTAATACCTATGTAAAAATATTATTTAATAGTTATATATATGGCTTGTGATCTGACACGTGTGGCAAACAAAATCAAATCTTTTTATAACAATGAATATCATCATATATCAAGAAAAGTTATGTTATCATAAAAACAGTGAAACTCTGTAGAATCAATGCTGAAAATGTACTTGTAAGAAACAATAAATCTTTATTAAACATGCATTTACACATGTGCCTGTGCACAAATGTTAAAAATTTTATTAGTATTAGTATACTTTTATTAGTATAATACGTAGTATTCTACTTTAGTATTAGAATTGTCTAAGCATAAAAAGTGTTTCCTAAAAAAATAGAATTTACATTGCTAAATGACTATAAGCATGAAGGATTTTAACAAGGACGTAATACAGGGAAATTGTACCTTTGCCTATCAAATTCAGTGAAAAAAAGTATTCCGAAGTTATGAGGATAGTTTTAGCATTGAAATACTTTGTCAGTGAGTAAGGTTCAAGCATACCACCTTGGGAATGTGATTTCGTCTCAGACTGCAACTAGTGTTTACTCCTGAGTTTTATGCTTATCTTTGTTTTCTAGCATACTGGTGACAACAGTGTTTAAAAAAATATAATATTTTCTCCAAAATTGAGAAAGTCTGTATTACAAAGATGTCTAGACATGCATAGGCATACCTAAAATTCAGAGAAGTTCTTCAAATGTCTAAAAAGGCTCATTATCTATTTGCATGATTGATGCTGAGAAGATTTATACTGGGCTACTCAGAATTGCAATTTATTAGAATGTATAAATACCTAGAATACAAAAAGCATGAAATAGAAGAGCTATTTTATTCCACCATTTATATTTAACAATGTGTGTTAATGACTCTTTACTCAGCGCAAAATTATGGACAAAGACATGTAACTAAACTGCCCACCAAACCCACCAATAACTACATCTACAAATCTGAAGCAGAATTTGAGCCAATATTAATTCAATACATAAAATGACATGGTAATGGTAAATTAAATCTAGTAAAAGCAACATGGTTATATGGTACTCTCTCTCGTGTGTGAGCAGATGAGTTAAGTTGAAAATGAAAAAAAACAACCATTCCACTGTATTTATCTCACATTAACAATTTACTTGCTGAAAGGACTCCTAGTCATCAAGCCAATTAATCTAAGAAAGCATTCAAAGTAGAAGAGGACTTTAAGTCTAAATGAATGAAGGAAAAGAAAGGGAAAAAGCAGAAAAGGGCAAATTCCAGGTCTGAATCCAAGTTGCAACTAAATAGGTTCATGTCTTCTCTACCGCTGAGTAGAAACTCTCATATGTTGTTGACACCAGCATAAGCAGTAATTTCTTCCAGCCTTTGCCAGGAACTGACTGACTGACACAGCTGGAAGGCAACCTGTTCTTCCCCCTTCTATATAAACCCAGGCTTGATCTCATAACTCTTCAATAAGAGTTCCACGAATACAAAATACACTCCCTTGATTTACCACTCAAATTCCACCTGCATATGGAGAGGCCTATCTGTACTGAGTATGGAAGTAAGCAGAGGATTAGCTTGGGTCATTGAAATGCTTGTTACTGCAGATTATCTGCTTATAGCTTTGAGCTAAATTATCCCTCCGAAATACTCCTACATACAGATTCCACTTACCAATGTACTCTCCAAGAGTGCTCCAAGAGAGCTCTCAGTAGCTCAGGAAGTGTGGTCTGGATGAGTGGTCAGTGAGGTGGATTGAGAACTGGCTGAATGGCAGAGCTCAGAGGGTTGTCATCAGCGGCAATGAGTCTAATTGCAGGCCTGTAACTGGTGGTGCCCCTCAGGGGTCAGTACTGGGCCCAGTCTTGTTCAACTTCTTCATCAACGACCTGGATGAAGAGTTAGAATGTACCCTCAGCAAGTTTGCTGATGACACCAAACTGGGAGGTGTGGTAGATACACCAGAAGGCTGTGCTGCCATTCAGCGTGACCTGGACAGGCTGGAGAGCTGGGCAGAGAGGTACCTGATGAGGTTCAACAAGGGCAAATGCAGGGTCCTGCACCTGGGGAGGAACAACCTCATGCACCAGTACAGGATTGGGGTGGACCTGCTGGAGAGCAGCTCTGCGAAGAGGGACCTGGGTGTGCTGGTGGACGACAGGTTAACCATGAGCCAGCAGTGTGCCCTGGCTGCCAAGAAGGCCAATGGCATTCTGGGGTGCATTAGGAGGAGTGTGGCCAGTAGGTTGAGGGAGGTTCTCCTTCCCCTCTACACTGCCCTAGTGAGGCCTCATCTGGAGTACTCTGTCCAGTTCTGGGCTCCCCACTTCAAGAAAGATGAGGAGGTACTGGAGAGAGTCCAGCGGAGGGCTACGAGGATGGTGAGGGGACTGGAGCATCTCTCCTATGAGGAGAGGTTGACGGAGCTGGGCTTGTTCAGCCTGAAGAAGAGAAGGCTGAGAGGGGACCTTATAAATACTTACAAATATCTCCAGGGTGGGTGTCAAGAGGATGGGGCTGAGCTCTTTTCAGTGGTGCCCAGGGACAGGACAAGGGGCAATGGGCACAAACTGAAGCACAGGAAGTTCCGTCTGCACATGAGGAAGAACTTCTTCCCTCTGAGGGTGGCGCAGCCCTGGAACAGGCTGCCCAGGGAGGTTGTGGAGTCTCCTTCTCTGGAGATATTCAAGGCCCAGCCTGGACAAGGTCCTCTACAGCTTGCTGTAGGCGACCCTGCTTCGGCAGGAGGGTTGGACTAGATGACCCACAGAGGTCCCTTCCAACCCCTACCTTTCTGTGATTCTGTGATTCTGAGTGTTACATGCATGAGTCTGGCTCTGAGGTTCAGTTACCTGTATGATGCCTGATCACAAGCCGCTTCATTAGATCAGACATGCACACTTTTGAAGAGCCATCAAAATTGAGATGATACAAATGCCTTATTATCCTGGGAAATCAGCATGGTTTCTGCATAAATAAAACAATAGTAATAACAAATACAAAGTTCCAAGTGTGCTGTGCAGCCATCTTGAGTGAACATCCTGCAAGGACAGCAGTCTGGGGAAACATCATGACAGTATTGATGAGCACAGGCACACCTACATTAGTTTGGTATATTTTGGGGTGTTGGAGGTCAGTAAATATGCCTACCTACAGAGCCAAATATTTTAAATGAATTGTTCATGAATGAACAGTAGCTCAAATACAGATCAGTCGCTATGTTGGCTCTATAATTTCAAATAATGAAATAAAGTTGAGAAAAATGTGATATATTCAAGAACCATACCCCAAAAGAATTAAATATTAAATCCATCAAATAAATTATTTCTTCCAAGCTGTCAGATTATTATGATCATTTTTCCAACTGTGTATGACTTTAGGTTTTTGTATTTCTTTTAACACAAGTCTCTCCACTAGCATGTTTCTTTTTTCTCAAAAAATAAATCAGAAAACAACAAAATGGGTCTGAGAAAGATTCTGAGCAGAAGTACAGTGAATCGGGTAGAGAGTAAAAATATCTCAGTTACTCCTGCTTTACTTGTTCAGTGCTGTAAGTATGGAACTTTGGGTTTTTTTTTCCTATTTGTTATCACTGAGGTTTTTAATCCTTTGTGTTGTTCTTTCAACACTAGGAATACAAGAAATCTGTCTTGCATGAGCCAAATTTCCCTCTAAAATCACAAACTTTAAAAGAATTGCTGGAAGACTTGTGCCTTTCAGCACAATGCCTACAGAAGTGGGAAATAAGTTTGCTAAGCTAACTGAAAGCAACTCAGACAGGATTTTGTCTATGTGGACATTGCACGTAATGAAATAATGGTATTACAGGGGATGTATTCTATCATTCTCAATTGTGGGGAAAAAATTCACATTAAATATTGTTTGAATAGTTGTAGTGAATATGTTGTTCATTTAGCAAAATGTCCACATGGTTCAATTTATGTTGGGGACAGTTCTAAGATGCTAAAAATAAAAATACTGGAATATAAAAGTGCTGTGTCAGAGTGGGAACTCGGAAACGGTAGAAACGATACCATCCCAATGCGAGTAAGATCATTCTCCTTTATTAGTCATCAAAACAGGGTTTATATAGCGAAGCAATAACAGCATCTGATTGGTTAGATACCCTTAACCATATATAGTCAAAATAGCTACAACTCGCTGTGATTGGTGCAGAGCTGCATCTCGATGCAGAAGCGACGATAAGGCAGGAAGCAGTGATGTGGCCGGAATCGGCTAAGGCAGGAAGGAACAACGTGGTAGTCCCCCTGCTCCAGCGGTCCGTGTTCGCCACTCTACTTCTGTAGCAGTGTTCCATGTTCGCTACTTTCAAGGTCTATCTCCGTTACCAAGCCTGGGTTGCTCAACAGCAGCAAACTATGTCCCCTCTCGTCCAGCCAGGACTCCACAATTCCCCCTTTTTTTTTTGAGCAAGCCAGGTATGGTTGATGAGGTTGTTGATGATGATGAGAGCTGACATAATTTTGGTCTTCAGCTTGCTACCACTTTTTCAGAGGCTCACACAAACTACAACACTAACAGATATAAGAACACAAATGCTAATGGAAGACGTAGAGATGTGAAGTGCATATTATAACCTGCTGAATATAAAGAAAAATCAAATTAACTTGAGAATGATACATACTGATGGTAAAACTGTTACCTAGCATATGGGTGTAGATTGATTTACTTGTATTCAATTTTCTTGCTGGATTTACTTGTATCCAATTTTCTTCCTGTGTGGATGGTGGGACTAAAGTACCGCTTGACCACAACATATCATTATTGTCAATTGGAGGGGATGCATCTCACCGCGTTAGGCGTCGAAATAGCAGTGTATCAATAATATGAGCTCAGTAAATTTGCACTTGGGTTGTAGGTATACTTATCACATATACAAACATCCATAACATTTAGTATTGGCTATCCATATTAATCACCTAGGTTAAGATCAATGTATCTAGAACTATGACTCATTAACTAGATAGGCTAAAATTAATGTACCTAAAAGCATAAAGCTGCAAACATCACCACATCTATTCCCTGCTGCATCAAATGCTTCCGAAGTCTTGATAAATCAGAGTCCAAATACAACAGTCTAAAGTCAAAAACCAGAAATAATCAATACCTGCAGACCTTACCAAACCAGAAGACACAAAACAGTTACTTAGTCCAGACAAATCCATTAGATCACGGAAACCAAATAAATCCATCAGAACACAGAAATACGAACATGGTACCATAAAACCACACGTTCATGGTCGCGACCACACACACACACAGGCACACCAAGTTTTCAGCATAAATCCAAATATTGCAAAGACAGGACTTCCAATAATATTCAACATTTAACAGACAAATTCCCAAGCTTCAGTTTCAGGAAGAGTACTCTCTTTTCAATTCAGGATTAGAAAGGACACTTTCCCTTCTCGTCAGGGATATAGCTCGATGATGTGAAGCTTTTACTATGACTAACAAATAGGCAAAAAGAAACAATACTGGAAGAATGCCTTTGCCTTATTAACGGTTCGTGCTCAGAACTTTTTGGTCCAGTGATCAGAGGTTCTCCCCAAGAATCCCTCGGTGCCAGCTGGAGGTCCTGCAATCCCTCGGACCATTGAAGTTCAAGAGCAGCGTCCTACCTGGGTACCCAAAATCTATTACTAGAAAGCAGCAAAATAATTAACTTTCTAAAACTTAATGTTGGAGTTCTAGAAAGCAGGCATTCTTTACTGCAGTACTGAACTCGCAGGGAATAGTTCTACTCAAATGTGTGTAACGAAAAGACACTCTTACTAGATATTTATGCCATGTTAACATACATAATCATTACATTTCTGCAAAGTACTTATCATTCTCCATTTCTCCCCCCTCCCCTTTTTTTTTTTTTTAATATATATTAATGTTTTTTTTACATGCATATTGGCACCTCTGGGCAGTTGTCGGGAGCCCTCAGGTGAAGGTTCATACTTTTCCTCACGGTGTCTGCTAGTTGACCTTTGCTCTTGTGCAGACTCAGTTCTAAATTCACGTATACCGTGTCCTCCAAGATTGCTTCGTTATACAAAAGCTGTTGTGGGAGATAATTGCCAAATATGCAAGGAATGTATTAATCGGTGTGGGTGGTGCACCCACTGCAGTCATCAGAGTACTTGCATTTGCTGTAATTTTTCAGTGCTCCCTGTGTAAAAGGATCATCCAGAGTGGATCTCTTCTGCTTCCACGTCAGAGGTTGCTCCCTGAGAGTGAGCGTAGTCACCTCTGGCATCGGATTCTGCGTTACATTCTTTCAGCTCATGATATAGCTTCACATATTTTGCCCGTAACTATCGAGGACCTGTTGAAAGAAGAACACACGCATACCCTCTTCCCCACGTTATTAGTTCTACAGGACCTGTCCATTGCGATTCCCCAAATTCTTTATACCATACCTTTGGTCGAACCACAAATGGAGGCAGCATCCCGAATTGGTGGTCAGCTGCTGTTGTAAATAATTGATCATCAGAACGATTTAAAAAATGAAGTACATATAATGCTTTGCCTAACTGTTCCTGTGGGGTAACACTGCCCATAGGATTCCCCCTTTTTTGTTTATTTAGCATAGCTTTGAGGGTCCCGTGGACACTTTCGACAATGGCTTGTGCAGTAGAAGAATGTGGTATACCTGTGACATGTTGTATACTCCAGTCCTGTAGGAAAACAGAAATTGTCCGTGAAACTTTCCTTTTCTCCTGTATGTGCCGTGGCTACTAGAAATCCTGAGAAAGTATCCACACTAACATGTACGCAGTCGACCAAATGTTGATATATGTGTAACATCACTTTGCCACAACTCATCAGCTCTTAAACCATGAGGGTTCACTCCTGCACACGATGGTACGGGTGTAATACATTGACAATCGGGGCATGCATGAACATTTTCTGTGGCTTGCCCCTGGGACAAAGCAAATTGTTTATGCAAGGAAGAGGCATTTTGATGAAAGAAGCCATGAGATAATCGAGCTTGCTTAAAACTGTGTGGTAGTACTGCTGCCATTGTCAATTTATCTGCTACAGCCTTTCCTTCAGTTATTGGTCCTGGTAGAGTAGTATGTGACTATATGCATTATAAAATATACATGTACACGATTTTTAAGAAGTGTAGCTAATTTCAATAGCAAGGAAAAAAATTTGTTTGTTATTGACTTCTCTTATCATTGCATCTGCAATGCGTTAAACAATACTCACAACATATGCAGAATCTGCGACAACATTGAGTGGTTCAGTCGAAAACAATTCAAAGACGTGCAAGGCCGCTGATAGCTTAAAAATTTGTGTGGATCCTTCAACGACTAAAATAGATGATTGCTAATCTGATGAATTTGTTTGTTTCCACACAACTACAGCTTTATGTGTTTTTCCTTGATCCGTCCAGAAGCACTGTTCGTCCTCCTTTAATAGGAACAGGAACACATCGGTGTTTTGGCTGCAATGAAATTTGAGAGAGGGAAAGTAACAGCTTATGTTGTGGAAGGGTATAACGTATGTTATTTAAATAATCAGCTAGAGCGGCTTGCAGTGATAAGGATTCTCTGTTTAATACCACAAAGTCATCTTTATCCAGCAGCAGGCAAATAGTATCAACTTGCTGACAGTGATTCCAACCTTGTGCTATTAAGGACACTATCATGTCTACCATTGTGGTCAATGTTTTCATGGGCGCATGAGACAAAAAGGTCCATTCCAGAGTCTGTAACTCCTGAGTGTTAACACACCACTGACCTAAAAGAGGATAAGGCTGGAAAACAAAACCTTCATAAATTATATACAATTTTGTTAGCAATTCGACATTAATTCTGAAGGGAAAGGCAATTGCAATTTTATCTGAAATCTTCTGTAAAACAGTTTTTGCTTTTGTCATTGATCTTCGGGAAAATAATAAATCTGAGTCCCTTTTAACAAAGTAAATAGAGGGGACAAGTCTTCAGCTGTAAAGTCAATATTTTCACCTTTCAGCAGAATGAATAACATCATCTAGATAGACCATCTGAACCCTGGAAAGATAATAAAGTCCAGCTGTTTGTTCACAAGGAATTCTACTGCAGTAATTGAATTGTATACATTTTTTCTAACCAAGTCTTTGAATGTCAGAAAGATGGTTCTCGCCGCGCCGCTTCTGGGCTGGCCGGTTGCCCGGGGCGGGGGGGCCGTGTGCCCAACCAGTATAAGGTTTGCTGACACATCTGATGCAGTGACTGCTGCCACGGCGGCTGTACAGCGTCTGAGGAACTGTGCAGTTTTATGTTGGAATTCACCTCGTTTTGATCTCAGGTCGGGTACGCCAATTGTTGTAAAGAGACTCTGTTGTACACTTTCGGGATGCCGGATTTTTGCACCCCGCTTCTCATTTCTCTGGATTTAAAGGATCGTCAGGTTTTGGCAGATTTACTTCCCGCATTTCTCATGTTCGGTAGGAATTTCGTCATATGTAAGGTTAAATTTCAACAGACTGCTGCTCTGTCCTTGCTTTTGAGGTAAGGGCAGAGGAGTAGCAGCTGCTTCTAAGATAGTCTCTGTAAGTTTTAGAGCATTTAAAGCTGTATGCACTGATTTCCAAGTAATGATTTCCTCAGGGATTTTAAACTGCAAAACTTTGTTCTTTCAAACTTCACTGTAAAAATTTTTTGATGGAGCTTTCGCTCCTTTCTAGGTGACTGTCCCATCCTCCAGCGAGCCGGGGAGCGGGGGAACAGACCCGATTCCTGCTCAGGGTCTGTTGGACCCAGCCCCTGCTCACGGCTTTCTTCAGGTGGTACATTTGCAACAAAAGGACTTTTCTGAATGACACTGGCCACCTTTTCCTCTGCTGTTATTCCATAATAAGGGTCCAGCTGGTCCAGATGTCGCATCGCCTCATCTACCGCCCGTTGTGTCCACACTGATCCCCACAACAAGAACTGAGTAGGAGTTAGCAACAATCGCATTAAACTCCGACAGTCATACGGGCACATTAAGTCAGCAGAATAAATCCAGGTAACAATTTGTCGAGTGGCCTCAGCTTTCACCCCATATTGAGATATGGTATTACGGGCCTGTTGTAAAATCTTCCAGTCATGTAGTTCCCATTTGCCATGACCATTAACCTGTACCCCAGGACAGGCTAACGCCTGAGTACTTCTTTTATCGGCAGCAGCACTCCACTGTCGGTCCAGGATAGCGTCCCTTATGATATCGCTCCAGCGGCCAGGTCTGACCGAAGCCGGAGACCCGATTAAACATTTTTGAAAGGGAGCCTCATCTGCTCGCTGGGGGGAGCTGGCAGTGGCTTTTAAAGTCTCTAATACCGTTCGCCAAAGCTCCCGGACAGCCTTTATCTCCTTTTCTTCCTTTTCCTCTCCCGTTATTGTCTTTTCCCACATTGTCTCTCCTAACTCTCGCCATGCCGAGACAGAAAACAGTAGCTGGGTATCCACAAAGTGACCCCATCGCTGCCCTAACTTAATCAACTTCATGAGTTGCTTTGCCGTTGCGTCTATTCCTCTCTTAGAGAGCATACCAACGAGCAACGTTGCCGCAGCGTCCACCCCCATGCCTGCGGCTCCGGCCTCCACCTTAAATTGTGCCTGCGCCAGGCAGCACCAGCAGGCCTCCTTTTCTGGGAGGCGGCCGTACGTGTCTGCCTGCTTAGGCAGCACCAGTCCCAACCGACATATCCCACTCCCTCCTTTCACTGCTTACCACAGTCTTGGAGACCCAGCAGGGGAAATCACACATCCTCTGCCGCAGGGAGGTTAATCCATAAATCATCTAAACATCTTCTGCTACCAATTGTCGGAGTGGGAACTCGGAAACGGTAGAAACGATACCATCCCAATGCGAGTAAGATCATTCTCCTTTATTAGTCATCAAAACAGGGTTTATATAGTGAAGCAATAACAGCATCTGATTGGTTAGATACCCTTAACCATATATAGTCAAAATAGCTACAACTCGCTGTGATTGGTGCAGAGCTGCATCTCGATGCAGAAGCGACGATAAGGCAGGAAGCAGTGATGTGGCCGGAATCGGCTAAGGCAGGAAGGAACAACGTGGTAGTCCCCCCTGCTCCAGCGTTCCGTGTTTGCCACTCTACTTCTGTAACAGTGTTCCGTGTTCGCTACTTTCAAGGTCTATCTCCGTTACCAAGCCTGGGTTGCTCAACAGCAGCAAACTATGTCCCCTCTCGTCCAGCCAGGACTCCACAGTGCTGTGAGAAATAATGACATAAAACCCACAGTATCACATCACTTTAATAGTTTGAAACATTTGGTGTCCCTAATGTAGCTCCAATTGCAATAGATCTTGCACTGTGATTAAGGAGATGAGGTAATAGATAAAGACCAGGACAGAAATAACCTTCTGGGATTTATAATTTTGAAATCGGTTCCTCAATTCGAAATGGATGAAGAAATGGAATTATAGAAGCTTACGAGACCAGATGAACAGGGACATGTGGAATTATTGAAGACAGGGCTCTGCTGAAGCTTAAAGAGAGCAGTTATTTCAGGTCATACCAAGAGATCATCATCTCCAGCATGCCACATCTCGAAGTGGGCAGTAGAGGATGCCTGTGCAAGATGGATAGGTCAGTCAGCAGGACACTGTGGTACTTTGCAGAGCTGTCTCTCAGCTCCCTTGCCATTCATATCTCAAGTTGGGAGCTTGTATTTATTAGTCTCAGTGACCTTTATTTCCACTGTTTGTCCAGTTGGGTTTTTGCATCCATGGAAATTATTCTCTCCCTTTAGCAAAGAAATAAATGAGTGAAGAAGGATCTCCTTTTGTTTGTTTTAAATGTCAGCTGCTGTTTTGATGTGATCACTTCTAGACACTTTATCAGATGGAGAGCAAATCCAATAGCTTTCTGTTCATTTTCTTTCTGCTGTTCTTGCTTTTTATCATACTATTGTTCAGTTGCCTTTTTCTCAGCCTGGAAAGTCCTGCTTAACTTGATCATTTTGCACAAGGAACGCTGGAGAAATTACTCTCGTCTACCAGTCTCAGCTTTTGTGAATAGACCTAAGCATGGTAAGGCAGCTTCACCTCCCTTCTGACTGTCAGATTTTGTACTTCATTAGTTATGAGTCCTACATATGTGTGACGTGTATTTTTTTAGACTTCACAATATACAGCCATCTTCCAGGAAATTTGTCTCCACGAGAAAATATCCCATATTTTCTATTCACCAAGTAACTTTATTCTTTTTCTCTCTTAAACCTTTCAGTCATTCAACCAGGGAGCAGAAGATAGGAGTATTTAACTAGGTTCACGTGTCACTCACTCATATTTGACAAATGACACGCAGCAGAGTCAAAATGAGCATTCAAAAGCCGGCATTTCCTTCTCCTAGGCTATTTGATCAAGGCTAGAAACAAACTGAGCCTGAGAAATTTGTCTTACTTTATGACAAATGGTGAATGAGAAAGAACAGAGATATTTTCCTTTAGCTATTTGTGTGGAACAATTTAATGAGTTCTTGGCAATCGTGTAGTAAGGCTGGGCAAACATTTCACTCTTCCTGTTGAATGCCTTAACACTCCATATCCTCTCATATGTTGCAGGTTTTCCTACACATCTTCTACAACAGTAATGTCAAAAGGACTATTGCAATTTCCCTTTCTTCTGTTGTTTTGGGGGTTTTGCGTGAACACAGTAGATATCTGTGTTAGCATATGTATTGCATACAAATTTTATCCATATTGTATGAAAGTTGTATATAAATGCACATATATTATATGAAAATATTATTTACCAGGTTACCTACTCCGGTAATATAACAATATTTTGAAGCCAAATAGTATGAAAATAAAATAGACTTGTATTTTTAAATTCGGTTGCTCCATGAATATGGACCTTATTTCTCACAGCACTGTCTTTTCTTTCAGGGCTTCTCAAATCTTCCTGGCTTTTCATACCACCATTAATATGAGGAATTGGCTACTGAATTCACTGAAAATTGAACTTCAGGTCATGTTTCACTTTTTCATCATAACAGCCTAAATAAACACTCTCCTTTCTAGGGCTGTCTGTCATTTGTGCTTTCTGTGCTTAGAGACTTTGACTGGAAAAGTCACCTTGAAGCTCATTCAGCTCACTCTTAAAGAAGTACAGCGTGCTTAATTCCATAATTCATTCTTAATATGAATTATGTTTTATATCCAATATGACTGACGCACAGATCAGTTGTCTCCAGCTGCTAGAGACTATTATGTTCAGTGGAAAGTGAAGGAATTTTTGCCACAGTTAGAAAATAATTAAATGATTTTACAGTGTAACATTTGTAAGTGCTCATTTAAGAAATAAAAAACATGTCTAAACTTGAATACGCTGATTTAACTACAGTCTGAAAATAAATGACAGTTCTGTTTTCTTCACGGTATGGCCATTTATAGTCAAGTCTACCTCTTGTTGTAGGAGATGGTATTGTCAGTTGTGGTGAAATTCTACATTCCAGGAATACTGTGACATATCTGCCACCACGGAACTGTGGTGGCATGACTAACACAACTGGAGTGCTGCAATGAATGGCTATAAACTCTTCAGAAGGGACCACCCAAACAGGATGAAGAGACAGACAAAATATTTTATAAGCGGCTGGGAGAAGTCTCACAATCACTAGCCCATGTTCTCATAGGCAACTTCAGTTTACCAGCTGTCTGCTGGAAATACAACACAGCAGAGAGGAAACAGTCTCGGAGTTTCCTGGACTGTGTGGAAGATAAATTCCTGATGCAGCTGGTGAGTGAGTCAACCAGGGAAGGCACCTTGCTGGACCTGTTGTTAGTGAACAGCGCAGGACTGGTGGGTGATATGATGGTTGGGGGTCATCTTGGACATAGCCATCATGAAATGATAGAGTTTATGATTCCTGAAGAAGTAAGGAGGGGGCTCAGCAGAACTGCTGCCTTGGACTTTCAGAGAGCAGACTTTGGCCTGTTTAAGAGACTGGTTGGCAGAGTCCCTTGGGAGGCAGTCCTGAAGGGCAAAGGAGTCCAGGAAGGCTGGACATTCTTCTAGAAGGAAATCTTAAAGGGGCAGGAGAAGGCCATCCCCATGTGACGAAAGGCAAGCTAGCAGGAAAGAAGACTGGCCTGGCTGAACAGAGAGCTTTGGCTGGAAAGGGAAAAAAGGAGAGTTTATGACCTTTGGGGCAGGCAAATTAGGAGAATTACAAGGATTTCATGGGGTTACGCAGGCAGAAATTTAGAAGGGCCAAAACCCAACTAGAACTTACTATAACTGCTGCAACAAAAGACAATAAAAAATGTTTCTATAAATACACTAGCAACAAAAGGACAGCTAACGAGAATCTCCGTCCTTTATTGGATGCAGGGGAGAAACAGAGAGGCAAAGGATAAGGGTACTTCACGCCTTCTTTGCCTTGGACTTTAATATTAAGATTAGTTGTTCTCCAGATACCCAGCCCCCTGAGCTGGAAGACAGGGACAGGGAACTGAATGAAACCCACATAATCAACGGGGAAATGATTAGTGACCAGTTACACTACTTAGACACACACAAGTTTATGAGGCCAGATGGGATCCACCCAAAGGTACTGAGGGAGCTGGTGGAAGTGCTCACCAAGCCACATTCCATCATTATTCAGTAGTCCTGACTAAATGGAGAGGTCCCAGTTGACTAGAAGTTAGCAAATGTAAAACCCATCTACAAGAAGGATCAGAAGAAAGATCCAGGGAACTACAGGCCTGTCACCCTGACCTCGATGCCAGAGAAGGTTATGGATCAGATCACCTTAAGTGCCATCAAGGATCACATACAAGACAACCAGGTAGTCAGGCCCAGCCAGCACAGGTTTATGAAAGGCAGGTCCTGCTTGACTAACCTGATCTCCTTCTATGACAAGGTGACCCACTTAGTGTATGAGGGAAAGGCTGTGCACGTTGTCTACCTCGATTTAGTCAGGCGTTTGTCACTGTTTCCCGCAACATTCTCCTGGAGAAATTGACTGCTCATGAGCTGAATGTGTGTGCTCTTCAGTAAGTAAAAATCTGGATGGCTGGTGTCCCAATCCAAAGTTGGGGAGGTTTCAATATGATCCAAGGATGAGATTAAGACATAAATGGCGTCAGATGCTGTGCAACCTTGCAAACTTTATTTCAGTGAACTGGGAATTGGAGGTTGGGTGGGGATGGCAGCAGGGGGAGGACACGAGAAAGAAAAAGAAAAAAAAGAGAGAAAGAGAGAAAGAGAGAGAGAAAGAGAGAAAGAAAGAGAGAAAGAGAGAAAGAGAGAGAGAAAGAGAGAAAGAAAGAGAGAAAGAGAGAAAGAGAGAAGAGAGAGAAAGAAAGAAAGAAAGAAAGAGAGAAAGAGAGAAAGAGAGAGAGAGAAGAAAGAAAGAAAGAAAGAAAGAAAGAAAGAAAGAAAGAAAGAAAGAAAGAAAGAAAGAAAGAAGAAAGAAAGAAAGAAAGAAAGAAAGAAAGAAAGAGAGAAAGAGAGAAAGAGAGAGAAGAGAGAGAGAAGAGAGAGAGAAAGAAGAAAGAAAGAAAGAAAGAAAGAAAGAAAGAAAGAAAGAAAGAAAGAAAGAAAGAAAGAAAGAAAGAAAGAAAGAAAGAAAGAAGAGAGAAAGAGAGAAAGAGAGAGAAAGAGAGAAAGAGAGAGAGAAAGAAAGAAAGAAAGAAAGAAAGAAAGAAAGAAAGAAAGAAAGAAAGAAAGAAAGAAAGAAAGAAAGAAAGAAAGAAAGAAAGAAAGAAAGAAAGAAAGAAAGAAAGAAAGAAAGAAAGAGAGAAAGAGAGAAAGAGAGAGAAAGAGAGAGAGAAAGAGAGAGAGAAAGAAAGAAAGAAAGAAAGAAAGAAAGAAAGAAAGAAAGAAAGAAAGAAAGAAAGAAAGAAAGAAAGAAAGAAAGAAAGAAAGAAAGAAAGAAAGAAAGAAAGAAAGAAAGAGAGAAAGAGAGAAAGAGAGAGAAAGAGAGAGAGAAAGAGAGAGAGAAAGAAAGAAAGAAAGAAAGAAAGAAAGAAAGAAAGAAAGAAAGAAAGAAAGAAAGAAAGAAAGAAAGAAAGAAAGAAAGAAAGAAAGAAAGAAAGAGGGAGTAAAGCTGAAGAACCCCAGCAGGCGAGAAAAGGAGTGTGGGGGGGGGGGGGGGAATCTGTTACCACCAGTTGCACATTCAGCAATGTGCAACTATGCCCAGTCGGTTCAGTCTCTGTGCAGGCGTGGAGGTTCCAGCGAGGATGGGTTCCGGAAGTAAGGTGGTGAGAAGGAGAGAAAGAGAGAGAGAGGATCATGTGCTGTCCTTCTATACGGGCATTTGCCCATGTGCTGTGTGCGCAATTTGTGCCGTACGTGCTGCCCACTTAGACAAGTCCTCTCTCATAGGTCTGTGCGCTAGTCTGCACACAAGCGCTTTCCTGCAGGTTGTTGCGATGGTTTTTCAGAGGCCAGGAAGAGACAGCAACTGCAATGTTGAGACAAAACCAGTTCATAGCGGTCTTCTACAGCTGGTCGAACCCAAAGAGTGGTGGTGAATAGAGTTAAATTCAGTTGATGGATGATCATAAGTGGTGTTCCCAAGGGCTCAGCAGTGGGGCCAGTTCTGTTTCACGTCTTTATCAAGGATCTGGATGAAGGGATTGTGTACACTCTCAGTAAGTTTGCGGATGACACCAAGCTGAGTGGGAGAGTCGATCTGCGGAAGGTTATAAAGGCTCTACAGAGGGATCTGGATAGGCTGGATTGATGGGCCAAGGCAAGTTGTATGAGGTTCAACAAGGCCAAATGCCAGATCTTGCACTCTGGTCACAACAACTCCATGCAATGCTATCGGCTTGGAGAGGAGTGGCTGGAAAGATACCCATCAGAGAAAGACCTGGAGGTGTTGGTGGACAACTGTCTGAACATGAGCCAGCGGTGTGCCCAGGTGGCCGAGCAGGCCAAAGGCATCTTGGCTTGTGTCAGGAATAGTGTGGCCAGCAGGACTAAGGAAGAGGTCGTGCCCCTGTACTTGGCACTGGTGAGGCCACATTACATATACAGTGTTCAGTTTTGGGCCCCTCACTACAAGACAGACAATGAGTTGCTGGAGCATGTCCAAAGAAGATCAACAGGGTTGGTGAAGGGTCTAGAGAACAAGTCTTATGAGGAGCGGCTGAGGGAAGCATTGGAACAGGCTACCCAGGGAAGTGGTTGAGTCACCATCCCTGGATGTATTTAAAAGATCTGTACATGTGGTGCTAAGGGACTAATGGATTAGTGGGGGATATGGTAGTGTTAGATCTGCAGTTGTACTCGACAATCTTAAAGGTCTTTTCCAATCTTAATGATTCTATGATTCTGTGATTCTGCTCTGTTTTGGAAATGTGTCGGGGTTAATGTGAAGCTGCTTGATGTGAAGGTAGTTTGTTGTCACAAGACAGGATAATGCTGTTAAGAGAAGCAGGAAGCCAAAATAGACAAATGCCTGTCAAAGGTCTGAACACATCATCTTACAAAACATCCACAAGACTATGAAGTACTAGTTGGTCCTGCGTTTTAATTAAGAAAAAGCAATTGTAAGACTCGTACAATGAAAGAAGGAATTTTTTATAGGCTTTGACTGTGGGCAGCTCTGCTGTTTTCCTAGATAAATTATGTCATGTCCCCAGTTTGTCAGTGTCCTGTTGATGGTGATCCATCTTGAACAGGAAGATATAAAAAAGTGAAGGTTCACTGGTACTGTAAAGAACAAGCATGTGTTAGTTGAGTACCCTGTGTATTTTTTACATGTAGAAAGCCCCAAATATTACTATCTTCTGTTATTACTGCATCACTTGCCAAATGTATTAACTATTGCTTTCTTTTAACACCTGTTTTACCATTACTTCTTTCCAGTTAATTTTATACATAATATTTGTATTGCAAATTAAAATTTTACATATGTTTTTACATAGTTTGACTTTGATTTACTATGCATGACATTCTATTTAGCATTTGTAAGTCCTTTTCTCTGAGTCTTGTTCTCTTTAGTGTCTCCTATGGCTTGCAAAAGAAAGCATTTGAAGCCAAATACCAGCTTTGGTATCTTCTTTGGATGAAGTTAGTATCAAGGTCCTATGTCTATTTTGTTTCTTAAAAGTCAGCCTGAGAACATCTAGGATTCTGCTTTTGTAAATGCCTAAATTTTTACCAGCATTTTGTGATAGAATCTTGAAAAGTCACAGGAGTATTGTTAAAATTGACCATTATCAGAAGAGCTCAAATAATTTAGTAACTCTCCATGTATATTTAGTAAGTTTACCACTGACATGACTTCTCAGAGAAGACACTTATAGGGGACTGAAATCTGTATATTTGTATTATGTATTAATCCACCCTTGCATAACTCTTCACTTTCTCTATTAAAAGCTATTTTTATACCATATCCATTATTTTCAGAAAGTAACAAAAAGAGCTCAATTTTCCCTCATTTGTCAAATAGTACTTCTCACCTAATGTAAAAGAATTAGGCCAAAGTTTAAGTTAAAAAAGATTGTGTTGCCAGAGTTCTTATTCTCCAAAGTACCTATTTAACATTCAAAAGTGCATCGCTCTCTTTGAGGTTCACCGTTTTATTTTAAAATATGTTTCTAAGAATGATCACCAATATTTGACTCTCCTTCCAAAATAGCAATGTTCTATCAATAAAATACAGAGGCTTTTGGTATTACTTGACAATTAGTTCTGGTGTAAGATGTTTTTCACTTGCTCCAACTTTTCTAATGTCATTATATTGCAGAAAACAGTAAGAATTTTCACTGCTGATCTTCTGCAGGGAACAAGCAGATCAGACAACACTAACTTCCTATATTTAATGACTCTCAAAAAGATCTGTCATGGAACAAATTTGGATCAAACATAAGTGATATGCATGGCATACTGAGAGAAATGTTTGTTTTCAGTCTTGGAAGCCCAATATAATGCCTTACAAATACTTCCAAAATAATAACCTGTGTTGTGGTAATGACATTACATTTTCAGCCACTTAGAATGGATAAAATGTAAATGCATGGCAATTCTTCTCCTGCTTTTGAAAGGAAAAAAAACCTATCCATTAGAATAGATATATGATTTCACATCAAACAGAGTCAGGTAAAATAGCAAGTGTAATGCAACTATTTGTTCTTACTTACAAGAATCCACATTAAAAAGTTGGTGGATATTTGTAGAGATAAAAAAGATGAAAGTTTTGGGTAGTTATATGTGGATTTGTCAGGTGATACTTAGCAGAAATTATTATTTTTTTTGTTAATCATTACAAGGATCTTTCTAAGAATAGATTCTATCTGTTATCATCACATGGGTAAGTGTGATACAAAGGGGTAGAGGCAATGTGCCACTTTTCCTTTTTGCTTTGTCAGAACTAAGAAACACTGAGATTCAACAGGTCATAGGTCTAAATAAACCTAAATGCTTGAAAGCTTAGCTAAACCCAATGGTTAAGCGTAAAGTATTTACAACCAAATCAGGTTCTGGCCTACTTTTCTTATGCATATATGTTAGAAGGAGAAAACCCACGTACTCCCATAAATAATTCCCTATGCAGAACACTCTCTTTGTATTCAAACTGGCAAAGCATTACATGCTATGTAGTCATTGCAGACACATTGACTTGTCGTGACAGGCATCATCCGCTGCTGTAATCTCAAGTGCAGACTTTCTTCACATAAAAGAAAAACAAATCTGTGACTTGCATATCAGAAGTCATAGCGTGATACCTCAACTATTCTGACGCCTTTCCCACTCTGCTAGACTGTGCAATAGCAGATTTCAGTACTTGGAAGAGGAAACAAAACCCAAATATGTCAAACACCAGCAAGATTAATAATGGAAATTAATTTTGCATCTCGATGTTAACTTGCTCTTTGAACTGTTTAATGAGAATGACAGTCACTTCTGTCCTTCCAAAGCCACCACCTAGCATTACATGACAGGCGCCAGATATAACTCAAAATGGAGGCAGACATCATTCTTAAAACTTGTACTGACTGGAATTCTGATTTTAGCATTATATACCTGATAAACAAATCCTTGTACACCAAGTAATCTCATGGAATTCAAGGGAAGGCCTTGCAGAATCAGGCACTTTTGTTTGGTGGGATCTAATGTGACTTTATACAAAAAGGAAATCCGAAATTAATACGTAATTCTGAATATATATGACAGAAAAAAAAACTTCAATAATGCAACTGACTTCTTTTTGAACATTTGGAAACATTGACTGTAATTATTGTTTAATTACGTTTCACTGAACCAAAGCTATAGTGGAAAGGGAACATTGACTTTATTTGCAGTTCTACTGACAGTCATGAAGGTAGCCATGTCCTCACTTAACTTTGATCTATGTATCATAATCAAACCAGCTAAACAAACATTGCAGATTAATTTGATATGACAGAAACCAGTAACGAAAAAGATGGGACAAAATCTTAAATACGGAAACCTTATATTGACTTTTGTAGACCTTATATAGAAAACCAATTGACAGGATCCACGAAAATCCTTTTTTTTTTTTATGTTGTGACAAATACCAAATTCTTCTGACATGCTATTTTTCATATTTCTGCAGTAAGAATAACTTGATAAGTATTTTGAAAATGCCTGTGTTATCAACATTATGAAAAAAGGGAAATTGCTTTATTTATCCAGTTAAGCAAGGACGTAGAAAGCAAACAATCCCAAACCAAAGGAAAAGTGGACTTTCTTTTAAATTTAAGGCAACTTCTTGGGTGAAAAATATGTTACTATTAGCATTGGTAAATTATGTCCTTCCTCTATTAGCAACATTCAGTATACTGGTGTCAGGTGTAATTTATCCGTACCGCATTGGTGGTTTCTAGTCCTGAACAAGGCAAATAACTAATTCCAGTTAGTCAGAGGGTCATTTATTATCAAACACTATCAGTGAAAGACATATGCAGGCTGCATTTCCAGGAGAAAGTATAGTGATATTTTTAAAGCACTTCCCGTAGGACAGAAGAAGTTGAATAGAGGATAGAAGGCTGGTAGATGAGGGGAGAGTAGTCGATATTGTCTGCCTAGACTTCAGTAAAGCTTTCAACACTGTTTCCCAGAAGATCCTCATAGAGAGAAGCTGAGGAGGTAAGGGCTGAATGAGCAGGCAGCGAAATGGATTGAAAAATGACTGAACAGCCAGGCCCAGAGCGTGGTGATCAGTGGTATGCAGCCTAGTTGGAGGCCAGTAACTAGTTGTGTACCCCAAGGGTCAATATTGGGTCCAATCCTGTTTAGTGTCTTCATTAATGATCTGGAAGACGGGTCAGAGTGTATCCACAGGAAGTTTGCTGATGACACACAACAGGGAGGAGTGGCTGATATGTCAGAGGGTTGTGCTGCCATCCAGAGGCACCTTGACAGGCTGTAGACATGGGCTGACTGGAACCTCATGTTCAACAAGGGGAAGTGCAAAATCCTACATATATAGAAAAACACCCCATGCTCCAGTATATTCTGGGAGCCAACAGTCCGGGGAAGCAGCTTTGCAGAAATGGACCAAGGGGTCCTGGTGAACCAAGAAAGTGGATGGTATCCTGGGCTGCATGGAGAGTAATGTTGCCAGCAGATCAAGGGAGGTGATACTTCCCCTCTACTCAGCACTGGTGAGGACGCACCTGGAATACTGTGTCCAGTTCTGAGTTCCCTGGTACAAGGGACACGTGGAGCTACTAGAGAGAGAGTTCTAAGTGGCTAAGGGCCATTAAGCTGATTAAGGGACCGGAACATCTCTGATATGAGGAAAAGCTGAGTGAGCTAGAATGGTTCAACCTGGAGAAGAGGAGGCTCAGGAGGGATCTCATCAATATGTACACATATCTGAAGGGAGGGTGAAAAGAGGACAGAGCCAGTCTCTTCTCAGTGGAGCCCAGTGATAGGGTAAGAGGCAATGGTCACAAAGTGAAACACAGGGGGATCTGTCTGAACATCAGGAAATATTTTTTTCACTGTGAGGGTGACCAAGCATGGAACAGGTTGCCCGGAGAGGTTGTGGAGTCTCCAACTTTGGAGGTGTTCAAAAGCTGTATGAACATGGTCTTGGGCAGCTGGTTGTAGGTGGTCCTGCTTGAGCAGGGATGGTGGACCAGGTGACCTCCAGAGGTCCTTTCCAACCTCAGCCATTCTGTGATTCTGTGTTGACTGTTTTTTCCATAATAAAGTAGTATTCCCACAAAAGATGAAGTAGTCATGTCTTTATCTGATGTTTTTATCTCATGTCTTTTCAGTCTGACATTGGTATTCTTGCTTTTTCACATCTTTATTGAAAAGCTAAGAGAAACAACAGGAAGTTATCAAATATTAACTAGCAGTGCAGTGGGATCGCTGATGCTGGTCATGTTAATGAAGAACAAATGTGATATATATAATAGCAAGAAAGGAACCAGGAATTGTGAAACACAAATCTTTTAAATTGACAAGAGCTTTTATGCCCTGGATAATGCTAATATTATCTTTTTGTCTGATGATGAGCTACCCAATGTCACTGGCAGCGGGAAGGAAGTAGAGAGTAACCAACAAGATACTGCCACATCTAGGTTCTGAAAAAAATAACATTCTGTCCTTTTTCAATGTTTAATTTGCTCATCACCACTAGGCACAGAGAGTCTGGGTTTCCCTTTTTACTGGAGAAGTGTGTTAAACCTGTTATTTTACTTTGTCATTGTCATCATTTAAAGAGTAATTATAGCTATGCCTGTTAGCACAGTTCTATTATAATTCTTGTTTTTCAAGAGTTTATGACTCAGTGAATTTAATTCCCACTGGAATGGAACACAGCTTACAAGATGTCAACCTGGTTGCAATTAGTTCTTAAAAGGCTTATTTAAGTTGATTAAACCATACTATTTGACATTACAAACCAAACTCAGAAAGTTCTTTTCACAGGTTTTAGATGCTTTCCTGACCTA
This sequence comes from Opisthocomus hoazin, assembly GCF_030867145.1. Taxonomy (NCBI): domain Eukaryota; kingdom Metazoa; phylum Chordata; class Aves; order Opisthocomiformes; family Opisthocomidae; genus Opisthocomus; species Opisthocomus hoazin. Next base: position 22,173 of record NW_027448813.1, read on the forward strand.
CTCCAGAGACACAATTTTAAGAAATTGTAAGCAATTAGTCATAAGCATTCAAATAAGAACTTGTCTTCTTCTATATTGAAAGACTTTAAGCAGCAGATCTATTTATTTTTAAAAAGAAGCTACTGCAGATCCTATTTTTATAAGGTTACACATACACTATACTTGCATGAGCCAGCTGGTACATAGACACCAGAGAAATAGATTATTTTTCTAATTAGAAATGTTTATATTTTCAGTGATGGAACTCTGAAACAAGTGAAGTTCACCAGATCATGGGGCTATAGTACAGATTAGGTCAGGTACAGTAGGGTCAGCATGTCCTTCAGTGACCCTGTTATGATTCTATAACGTCTACACTGTGTCTCAGAAGAACTTCTTCCACATTGCAGCTGATTCAGCTGCATTTGATTTCAAATGTAGTTAGATATCAAAAGCTTTTTGGGATTTCTTTGAATTGGAAAGGAAAATATGAATAAGCCAAGAAATATTGAGAGAGAAAATAAAGTAGAACATAATATCTACTGAAATTGCCCCATTTTGCATAGCTATGAATGCAATGAAGTAACAAAGTCTTCCTAGAGCCTTCTTGAAAGTTTTTCTTCTCTCAGTAAGACCAGAATAAATGGTCTTCAAATAATTACTTGCCTGGGTGTTCTGAAATACAGTCGCTCTAGTCTTGTACCGCATATCTCTAGCTTCAGTTCTGTAAAATCATCCGTCATTACCTGTATCCTATACTCTGAGAAAAAGGAAAAAATATTCAGTCATCTAATTAAGTCAAGTAATTATGTAGAATATTTAAGAAATTTGTTTCTTGTAGGAAGGACAGGATTTAGGGCTACAAGAATGGTGAGGGGACCAGAACATCTCTCCTACGAGGAGAGGCTGAGGGAGCTGGGCTTGTTCAGCCTGAAGAAGAGAAGGCTTAGAGGGGACCTTATAAATGCTAACAAATATCTGAAGTGTGGGTGTCAGGAGGATGGGGCCAGACTCTTCTCAGTGGTGCCCAGGGACAGGACAAGGGGCAATGGGCACAAAGTGAAGCACAGGAAGTTCCGTCTGAACATGAGGAAGAACTTCTTCCCTCTGAGGGTGACGGAGCACTGGAACAGGCTGCCCAGGGAGGTTGTGGAGTCTCCTTCTCTGGAGATATTCAAGACCCGCCTGGACAGGGTCCTCTGCAGCCTACTGTAGGTGACCCTGCTTCGGCAGGAGGGTTGGACTAGATGACCCACAGAGGTCCTTTCCAACCCCTACCATTCTGTGATTCTGTGATTATGTGATTCTGTGATTTAGGTCCTGAGGATGAATTTAAAGAACCTGTAGGTTTTTCAGGCATCCTTAGGGCCGTGAACATCATGATGTTCTATTTGTATTGAAGCGGACAATTACTACTGTTAGAAAGAAGACAAGTGTAAGAGGTGACAGAGTTTTGAAAAAACACAGAGGTGTTGTTCATGAGCTAACAGGAGGAACCATAAGATTGTTTAGGGGAGAAAGCTGAACAAGAAGCTAAGCTCTCCACAACATCTGGGAACTCCAGGGGCTTATAGCGTTATCTCTGCTGTTGTTGGCCAAGGTAGTACGGGATTCTACAACAGCATAGCTACATTGATAGAGTGCTTGATAGGCTTATACACTTTGCTTCTTTTCTGGACTGAAGAGCTTGGTCTCATGTCTATGTAGCATATGTTCCCTGGATCCTGAAACTGATCTCTGCACTTCCTGAGGTGTTGCTGCGCTTTACCAAGTGGTACGATTTCATTGCCGGTAATCCTTCTCGCCTGCCCAAATATTTCGTGAATGTTGAAATCAAGAGCGAAGATGAAAGCAACCTGATAAAACAACAAATGTGGAGTATCTAGGTTAGAGACTGAGATACAGAAAAGAGGTTTGTGAGGGAAGTAGGAGTTTTAAAGGTAGAGGACAAGAAAAGAAAATAAAGAAAGGACACAGATGAAAGGGTGGAATGAAAAGGAACTCAGTGGTAAGGTAATTATGGCACTCCCAATCCCCTGGTTTATCACTGCCATGAACATAAGACTTACCTTGAACCCGATATCCAACTTTGTCTCAGTTCAAGACAGCAAATTACAAACAGATATTCACAAAGAGGGAGAATGGCAGTCTTGATGACTGAGTGACATCTCCCCTCACACTGCCAAATAGACTTTTCTCATTAGTTTAGTACCCTGAAACTCCATGGAAGCACACTGTATTATTTTAAATGGTATCTCATCTACTTTGGGAGTTTTAAAGTCAGTTGTACAAAAAGAGTTGAGGAAATCCAGACATTACCATTGCTACAACCAAGGCATAGAAATTCAGCGTCAAAACTACATGAACCTTGAAGAACTGTAGTCTTAGTATCACCATATTAAAATAGCGTACTGCTTATACTGTGCTAATTTCATAGGACTATTTTTTAAGTAATATTTTTAAGGGATTTGAGCAGTCATTGTCAGAATAAAATGCATCATAAGAAGTGACGTCATAAGAATAGGGAGACATGGGTCCTTTTGGTCTCTTATATGACAGTGTCTTAAAAAGAATTAAATCAATATCTGATGACCACCTTCATGTGATAATTTTAAATATTTAGGCATCCACACCTATTACATTCAGTTAAGAAACAGACAGCTGAACATTGCACAGCAACAAGTCCCAAACTACAGAAAAGGGAGAAGTGAAAAAAGCGTTCCAGGTCAGAGATCACAGAATCATAGAATAGTTTGAGTTGGAAGGGACCTTTAACAGTCATCTAATTCAACCCCATGCAATGAGCAGGGACAGCTTCAACTAGATCAGGTTGCTCAGGTCCCCATCCAAACTAACTTTGAGTGTTTCCAGGGGTGAGGCATCCACCACCTCTTCGGGCAACCTGTGCCAGTGTTTCACCACTCTCACAGTAAAGAATTTCTTCCATACGTACAGTATAAATCAACCCTCTTTAGGTTAAAATCATTACGGCTTGTCCTATCGCGTCAGGCCCTGCTAAAATATTTGTCCCAGTCTTTCTTATGAGTATCCTTTAAGTACTGAAAGGTTGCAATAAGGTCTCACTCAAGCCTTGTCTTCTTCAGGCTGAACAAGCCCAACTCTCTCAGCCTTTCCTCATAGGAGAGGTGCTCCAGCCCTCAGATCATCTTTGTGGCCCTCCTTTGGATCCAATCCAACAGGTTCATGTCTTTCCGGTGCTGAGAGCTCCAGAGCTGGATTCAGGACTCCAGCTGGGGTCTCACCAGAGCAGAGTAGAGAGGCGGAATCCCCTCCCTTGACCTGCTGGCCACACTTCTTTTGATGCAGCCCAGGATATGGTTGGCCTTCTGGGCTGCAAGCGCACATTGGTGACTCATGCCCAGCTTGTCATGCATCGGTACCCGCAAATCCTTCATCCCCCAGCCTGTATTTATAGCGGGGGTTGCCCTGACTCAGAAGGATAACTCTGCACTTTGCCTTGTTGAACCTCATGAGGTTCACACAGGCCCACTTCTAGAGATTGTCCAGGTCCCTATGGATGGCATCTTATCTGTCAGGTTTGTCCACTTCACCACTCAGTTTGGTGTCATCTGCAAACTTGCGGAGGGGGCACTCGATCTCGCCATGTCATTTATGAAGACATTGAACTGTACTAGTCCCAGTATGGACACCTGAAGGACATCACTTGTCACTGATTTCCTTTTGTATGTTGAGCCATTGACCACTACCCTCTGTATGCGACCATCCAGCCTATTTCTCATCCACTGAACAGTCTATCCATCAAATCCATATCTCTCCAGTTTTGATGTTGTAGGTCAGCCAAAATTTATCACAATCTGCAGCAGAGAGAACTGGGCAAAGTTAGTAACTGAAATCTGCAATATTGCTGTCAAAAAAAAAAAAAGTTGATTGATTGTTGAGGAATGCTCATGGCTTAGTCACAAAACAGGAGAAAAAGAATGGAAGGATTTTATAGTGTCTATCGGTATGCGAAACAGACTGAAATCTGTTAAGCTGGATATTATTTTCTGGTTTTAAGGAACAGTTCATAGAATTTATGGCTGTGATCTTCCAACCAGTTTCTTAGCTACCAAACAGTCCACCCACCAAATCCGTCTTTCTCTAATTTAGAAGGAAGGATGTTGCGAGGGACTGTGTCAAAGGCTTTATGGAAGTGCAGGTAGATCACATCCATAGCTCTTCCCTTGTCTGCTGATGTAGTCACACCACCAATAGAAAGCCACTAGGTTGGTCAGGCAGGACTTGCCCTTGGTGAAGCCATTCTGGCTGTCTTGAATCTCCTCCCTGTCCTCCATGTGTCTTAGCATAGCTTCTAGAAGGATCTGTTGCATGATCTTTCCAGGCACAGAGGTGAGGCTGAGAGGTGGCTAGTTCTCAGGGTCCTCCTTCCTACCCTTTTTAAAAATGGGCATAATGTTTCCCTTCTTCCAGTCACCGTCTTATTGTAAACTAATTTATGTAACACTATGCTCAGCCTGTGTAATGTACCCTATAAAAGAGTAGGAGGTAGCTATTATTAACATGCACACTGGAAAGAGATTTCTGACACCACTCTTCAAATGGCAGTAAATTATGTAGAGGCACAAAGTGAAGTTTTGGGTAGGTCAGTGAAGAACAAAAATAAAGCTTAGTGAATTTTTGGGGTTTGTTTGTTGGGTTTTTTTTAGTCGTGATGACTCTCTGGAGCTACTGCGGGAGAGGATCGCTGGGCTTTGCATTACTTGAAATATTTATATCAAGGTTGAATACATTTCTGAACAATAGTTTCCAACAGAAATTATGGTCTTAATAGGCTGAAATCTTTTAGCCCTTTTATGCAAAGGAACAGATTAGATAATCACAGTAACCTTTTAGAATATGTGCATATAGCACAGTTCTCATTTCATTAACAAATTCTTTTGTTTTCTTGAGGATCTTAGTGAGGTTCCAACACTGAAAGCTGTAAAGTGACAGTGGAGCCATGATGAAAACATTTGCTCCGAACTTTATGTGTAATTCTTATTTTCTCTCCATTCCAAAACTTTTTTGTTATTGATGTTAGTGCACTATGAGAATATTTCGGCAGGTATAATTACAAATTGTGTAAATTTAAAGCACTGCTAGACAATCGGAAATCAATATATTGAGTTTGAATAAGTCAAGTGTGGGTTGTTTCAGAAAAGTTTGTTTTTATAGTCACAAATAATTTAAGCAAAAAATTATAAGCACAAAGAAAATTATTGTATCACCAGAATTCATGGTATATCAAATTTTTAAATTATCCAAGGTGGTATTTTGAGGGATACATAAAAGAATCTTAAAAAAAAGGTTCGGTAGGCCAAATGTTACCCAAATCCATCCTTTGCATAATGAAAATTATATTCCGTCAATATCTGAGCAATATTTTACTGTTATTATTGTTTTAATAAAATTTTATTTCATATCTTAATTACTATAACATATGTTATAAAAATCTTGAACTCAATCAAAATTTTAGCCTTATTAGATTTAGATTTATAATGTTTTTCACAAGTTTCTGGAAAATTATTGCATTCTTCAGCAAAAGGACACAGTGCAATTTATATTATTCATTTTGAATGCATTTTTTTCTAAATGGTTTATAAATATCTTACATGATTAACAAAAATGTATAAAAAAAGGGTACCTAGATTGTGAGCTTACACAGAAGAACAAAGGCTAAACTTTATTTAAGATGTTTATGCTCGTTGATAAATTCAATCTCTTTCCAATTACAGCATAAAGTTCAATACCATATTTACGTACTAATTTTTTAATAGCTTTGTATAGAATGCCTATTGAGTATACAACTTTTTTTCTGTATTAGAAATCTATAAACCTGGCAATGAAAGCAAGCAAGATTTACTGCTTCTGTTTTCAGTATAACCCCAACACATGACTCCAAGCTAAATCAATGCACTGGATCACTGGCTCAGAACTTGTGAGAAGGGAAATCCCATCACCATGAGACAGTCTCTGAACGTAACCTTTACAATAAATTCAAAGGCAGACATGACTGAATGGCTAGATTTCATGTTCTTTGTGCTTTACATTATTAAGATACATTTATCTGCTTCTCAGTCATGGACTTCAAAAAAATTTTGGATGAACTCCTGTCAAGAAAACTCTTCAGCTAGTGTTCCTTATGTTTAGTAGTGATGCCTAATTTGGCTTTGAGAATGTACCTGTTAAACTGTTCAAGAAAACTTTACTTTTTCTTCTATAGAGTGTTGGGGTCGATGTAGCTTGAGAGTCAGCATGACTAGGCCGCTTAAGCAAAACAGTTAGCGTAGCTGGACAGGCCCCTGGAAAGGACAGCTAAGAATAACAATTGAGAAAGTTCTGATAGTGCACATGATGTGGGTTAGCAAAAACAAGATGTGTTCAAGGACGTGGAGGCGGTCTGTTGCTATTGGCGTTAGTGCATAGTTACCAATCATAAGGGAATATGGGGTGCGTGAACAGCGCATGATTTATGTCTGTAGCCTATCTGAATAAGCATGATCGCGTGTGCAGATATGAAAAATGTATATAACCACGCAAGCAGACCAATAAAGGGGAATTGGCTGTGCATTGCAGCAATGTGTGAGAGTCATTCCTGTCCCTGCATTGATGCTGAAACTCAGCAATACAGTTTAAACTATCATCTCTGTTTCATCTTTTGAGGGATTTTCTTTTTTAAATGAGTAGTCATAATTTATCAAAAAATTGGTTCATGCTCACTGCTTAGCTATAGAGATCCAAACTGCTGTTTTTGGTAAAGATGTTCTAAGGTATTTTTCATGCACCAGCTACATTTCTGAATGAAGAACTGTGATCCACATCTTTTTGATATCTAGCTCTCATACTACACAGGTTACAAGGTTTTGTATCTCTCAGTGATATAGCTTTCTCATTGCTTCTCCTCTGAAGTTTACAAGTTTAGCATTGCTCAATATTTTAAATTAACACCATCTTTAATTAATTATCATCACAGTATTCTACCTTCAGTTCTAATAAGAATGACATGAGGCTCACAGATGCAAAAGTTGCCTTTTTCAATTTTGACAGTGTAATGTAATCTAACAAACTGCAGTTAGCCCAAGTTCAAATATAGCCTCTGGGTTTTAATTATCTGTTCAAATTTGTAAGAACAGAGCAAATGAAGTGAATGCCAGAAAACATGAATTTTTGAGACATGTAAAGTTTAGAGAGAAACTCAGTGCAGTCTGGAAATTCTACCTTTCAGCACCAGCTGAAGTTTGATATGTGTCTGCTGAGCATGGTGATGGATTATGTCCTTATGGATGGATACTGCCTGGTGTTCACTTATCAGGCTGATCGTAAGCGTGGACCACACTGTATGCCTGAGCAAACAGATGTTTTGAGAAAATCAATGAAACTAATGGTGAGTTGGACCTCTTCTTCTACGTGTACTTCTATTAATTTCTTTGATGTGAGTATCCAGTGAACACCTGTGCTTCCAGGGCCCAAATTTATTTTGTCCATCTCTCAACTTGGCATCCATTAACTCTCTTATCATGCATTGTAGGCGTGGGTAACGGACCGTTGTAACGATGTGACCCCAATATGAGTATGATCATACACCTTTATTAGTCAGCAAAACAAGGTTTATATAGCAAAACTATTACAGCATCTGAATGGTTAAAACCCCACCCCATATATAGGCAAAACTACTGCAACTCGTTGTGATTGGTGCAGAGCTGCATCTCGAAGTGAAAACAGTACTGTGGCAGGAAACAGCAACGTGGCAGGAAGGAAGTGACAGTGTGGCAGGAAACGGTGACGTTCCCCCTGCTCCAGTGTCCCGAGCTCGTCGCTCTGCCTTCCCAGCAGGGTTCCGTGTCAGCCGCTCCCAAGGCTCACCTCCGGATCAGAACCTGGGTTGCTCAACGCACCAAACTATGTCCCCTCTCGTCCAGCCAGGACTCCACAATGCATGGTTTCATTTTGTCAATTACTTTCTCATAGAAGTATGAGTATTCTCTAGTTGTTGCATTCAATATTTTTTTTTTTAATTTCAGTGAAATGTCTATGTTGCAGCTGGTGTGGATAGTCATCAGTTTTGCTGACTTCAGGGAATAGGGAATAGTTACTTGGGTTTCATTAGTTTTATTGATCTGCGGGTTTCATTAGTTTTATTGATCTGCCAAAAGAGGAAGTTTATTCAAAATTCCTTTTGTTAGTAGTTGTTTTGTGTCCTGAATTATGAAGATTTCTCCATATATTTTTATCCCAATATGTTGTCATTATTCATTTTAGTTCCAAAGTCTTGTTGCAGTTTGTTCCTCACATAAAGTATGATATTTAAAAATTACTAACTTTGAGTTTCATTGAATATCTTTCACTTTTTGTGCTGCAAAAAAGGTGGAATAAGGTTGTATTTTGCATTTAGTTTCTTTCTGTTTGTACTTTTAAATATATTTTTACTTGGAATTAATTAATGAAATTACCTGTTTTATAAATTCACTTTTTTGATCAAAACAGCAAAGTCAGGATGGGGCTGATTGCTTTTCATGAGCTATGCAAACAGCAAATCATCAGTCAAAAACTGTATTATTGTAGCTGACCCTATAAGCTAATTATACTTGAAGAGAGATTAAATCAAAACAGGGAGTCAGATCCTGCAGATATTTAAAAGAAAAATATATACAATCTTTACCTTGGAAAATCTTTATAACCTTCTGTAGGCTGGTTGAGGCTGGACTCACAAGGGTACAATTCCCTCACGTGGTTCTGAAATAGTTTGTGAAACCTGTGGCATGACTCTTTGGTGTTATACAGTGCTTTCTTTGTCTTTCTACAGAATAACATGCCTGAGTCACTCAAGGTTTTCTTGTTCATCATCATCACTAACAAACTGACAAAACCTTTGGTACTATATTGCACTACTACGAATTCTTCTATTCCCTGTAAAGCCAATCATTAGACATCATTCACAGCATCTCTAGTTGAGGAATAACTTGTTTTCCCTGTAATTCATCAACCAAAATAAACAAGGAAAACTGGAGGAAAAACCACTTTAAAATTAACCAAAATTTCATTTTACTGTGCTTTT